>NC_133787.1:15992209-16029963 GCF_003597395.2 Chelonoidis abingdonii | reverse complement strand
AATTAATGTGCTTAGTGTGGCCGCATGCGCTCGACTTTATACAATCTGTTTTACAAAACCGGTTTACGTAAAATCGGAATAATTCTGTAGTGTAGACATACCCTAGGAGAGGTTTCCTTTGATCTGTCACACACAGTTTTGATGATTAATATATTTTGCCATTTCAGCTTCTTTTTAAATTATGGACCTTTGTCTCTTTCATATTTTAATCTTTGGTGTTTGGCATTCCAACAGTTTAAATTTGAACAGAAATGTCTGTAAAACTGAGAGACTTTTTGTATTTTTTTTCCATTCTGATTGTTTGAATGACATAATTTGCATTTGGAATAAAACAGCATCCAAGAAACTTAGTCTGAATTTTAAAAAGTAAAACTTCCTGCTGTTTACTCTATTTATTATAATACACTAATAAAATAAATTTATCAATTTCAAAGCATTTTTAAAGGAATTATAATTTTTAAAATCATCAGTTACAGTAGCTTTTAATGAACTCTGGAAACATTAACATTAAATTTGTTTCTCTATTTGCATACTGATTTAATTATTGTAAAGTGGGACTGTCTTAATTTTTAAGATACTTGGTTAGAGAAACAAAACTTGCCAATAATAACTTTGTTCACAGATGCAAATTAAAAACACACACACCACTATATCCAAAATATGATCCATGTAATTTCAGATGAGTTCTGGTGACTAAAGGGCCTGCTATTTAAAATAAACACCTACGGCCAACAACTGCACTTTGCACACTCAAATGCACAGTTACATATCTATATGACTGTTTGGGAGTGGAATGCTTTTCCTACGCAAACTAAAGGCTAGATTCTGCCACCCTGCTTCATGTGGGGTAGCCCTTTATTCTGAGTTCAGTAGGACTACTGTTACCTGTCAGCTCTGTGTTCTTGGGGAACCAGGGCACAGTATCCAGCATTTCTGACTCTCATACTGGCAGGGCTGCCAATGTGTGTGTGGGGGGGGGGGGAAAGGAAGGGGCAGCAACATTAATGTGTTGCCCCTTCCCCGTCAGCGGCCCTGCTGGTACGGACCCTATCAGTAGGGCTGCCGCTGGGGGGGCACAAAAGGGGCAGAGAAATTTAATTATAATAAAATTAAGCAGGGTCGTTTAACATTATTGCTGCTTTTTCCCCCCGCTGTCAGTGGCCGGCAGGGGAAGGGGGCAAAAGGAGCAGATGCCCCTGGCACCAGTGATTTAAAAGGGCCCAGGGCTCTGGCTGTTGCTGCTGAGGCAGTGGCTTGAGCCCCAGGCCCTTTAAATTGCCACTGGAGCCCTGGGCAGAACAGGCCAGGGAGTGTGGAAGGGCTGGCTGGGGGTTGCTCACCCTAGCCCTGCCCCTTCTGCCCGAGGCCACCCCCCCCCCCCCTTTCAGGGGCCAGAGCCAGCTCCTGTACCACTAAGTCTTCGAAGTTACTTTCACACCTGGTGTGTGTGTTTATCTGGTTCTGGGGCTGGAGGAACCCAGCCCTGGGGAACCTAAATCCTGCAGGATAGCTCCATTGGTAGAGCACTTGCACAAGGGAGAAGTAGAGCTCCGTATGAGAACACAAGTGACACCATCAGTGCACTGATAGAAGTACAAACTGCCCCCTAGAAGAGGAACCCTAATAAATGAGCGTACCTCAAAGTACCAGGCAAATCTGGTAACACTACTCATCGCATGATGAGATAAGTGGCTCTGTGGATATGGGGAAAGCAGTGGATGTGATATATCTTGATTTTTAGCAAAGCTTTTGATACAGTCTCCCACAGTACTCTTGCCAGCAAGTTAAAGACGTATGGATTGGATGAGTTAACTATAAGATGGATAGAAAGCTAGCTAGATTGTTGGGCTCAACGGGTAGTGATCAATAGCTCAATGTCTAGTTGGCAGCCGGTATCAAGCGGAGTGCCCCAGGGGTCAGTCCTGGGGCCAGTTTTGTTCAACATCTTTATTAATGTTCTGGATGATGGGATTAATAGCACCCTCAGCAAATTCGCAGATGACACTAAACTGGGGGGAAAGGTAGATACACTGAAAAGTAGGGATAGGAGTCAGAGTGATCTAGACAAATTGGAGGACTGGACGAAAAGAAATCTGATAAGGTTCAATAAGGACAAGTGCAGAGTCCTGCACTTAGGAAGGAAGAATCCCATTCACTGCTACAGGCTGAGGACTAACTGGCTAAGCAGCAGTTCTGCAGAAAAGGAACTGGGGATTACAGTGGAAGAGAAGCTGGATGAGAGTCAGCAGTGTGCCCTTGTTGCCAAGAAGGCTAATGGCATATTGGGCTGTATTAGTAGGAGCACTGCCAGCAGCTTGAGGAAAGTGATTATTCCCCTCTATTCAGCACTGGTGAGGCCACACCTGGAGTATTGTGTCCAGTTTTGGTCCCCATGCTACAGAAGGAATATGAACAAGTTGGAGGGAGTCCAGCAGAGGGCAACAAAAATGATTCGCAGGCTGGGGCACATGACTTACAAGGAGAGGCTGAGAGAACTGGGATTATTTATTCTGAAGAAGAGAAGAGTGAAGGGGTATTTGATAGCAGCCTTCAACTACCTGAAGGGGGGTTCCAAAGAGGATGGAGTTAGGCTGTGCTCAGTGTGGCAGATGACAGAACAAGAAGCAATGGTCTCAAGTTGCAGTGGGGGAGGTCTAGGTTGGATATTTGGAAACACTATTTCAGTAGGAGGGTGGTGAAACACTGGAATGGGTTATTTACAGAGGTGGTGGAATCTCCATCCTTCAAGGCTTTTAAGGCTCAGCTTGACAAAGCCCTGGCTGGGATGATTTAGTTGGTGTTGGTCCTGCTTCGAGCAGGGGATTGGACTAGATGACCTCCTGAGGTCTCTTCTAACCCTAATCTATGATTCTATGAGGTGCCAATCACTAAAATTGGCAGAATGTTGCTGTTTGAAAATCAAGCCCTAAATGTATGTCAAGAATAGTGACCTTTGCCTGGAAGATAAGCTGGCAACAATAAACAAGCAGAAAAAAAAGCATGAGGGGACAATCTCAGAGTAACATCTACAATGAAATGGCTTTGCATATTAACTAACATGACTCTATATCTAGCATTTCCCCTTTTATATTGGTCAGATCTGTCTGGCTAGCACACTTTGTTATAGAAACTAGTAGCAGACACACTCAACATTTATGTATATATAGTTTTTGTTTATAGAATGGGTTAATACCAATGATAGAACTACCCAAAGACAACACTATATTGATTGCATTGGCAAGTACAGGGCATTTAGATCTTAGTTTACGATGGTGTATAACAACAGTATATATATATGGCACTGAATAGTCTGTCCACTCTCAAGTGCCTCAGAATTTTGTTGAAGTGGTAAATGAAGTCCATCTGTTCTGAAATAAGGCCACTTATGATCTCAGCACAGCAGTATACTTTCCATTTCCTGCATTTCTTTAATCTTGTAATCTAATCCAAGTTTCAGTAAAAGAAAGGAGTCCTTTTTAACAAGTTCTTCACTGAGAGAGTTTATTTTTCCCTTGCAGTGATCAGGAGACTATAAAATGGATATTTTTCAGTTATTGAATAATGTGCATTTATATAGCTCCTTCTGTCTGATGGTTTTAATCTTTTTCTAATGCTTTTTAGATGTGATGTATGGAAGTATAATTAATCTCATTTTAACAACGGGGAAGCAAGATACAGCAAACTTAAGTGGTTTACTACAGCTTGCATATGTAAACAGTAGCAGAGCTGTGAATATAACCAAGCTTATTGATGCCCACTCCTATGCTTACGCCACAAGATCACTCTTTGTCCTCTATATCCTTTTTAATATTCCCTAAATAGGTAAAAGTGGATTGTAATTTCTTTCCAAGACTAATTTAATTCCAGAAATTTTTTAATCACTGGGCAGCCTCAGAAAATCCATGACTTTATTTGCCCACCAATCTTCAATGAGACTCAGAGAATTCAGCCAAAATGTTGTGTGTGTGGTATGTGAGTTCTGTATTAACAGATTCATTCTTTTGATGATAAGCTCAGATACATGATACTGGCCTACAGTACTTTTATCTGCTGGCTAACATCAAGTTTACTCTTCAAGAATGCACTATTGAGTGACCCAATTTCTGCAACTTGGGAGGCATAAACAGAAAAGAGACTTATTATGCACTAAAAGTACAATTTTACCTTACTAACATGGTTTAACAAGTCCCACTGTCTTTTGTGTTTTCTTATCTCTGGCGGGGGGGTTGTCTATAGCATTTCTGACGCCTTAGGTAAATTCGCAAATATCCACTTTTCAGAGTCTGAGTGCAGTCACTCCTGACTGGTAAATATTCTGCTACTCTGTATACTCCTCCAAGGGTGTGATCCAATGCCCAGTGAAATCAGTGGAAAGACTCCCATTATGGCAAAGCCAGCCTTGGTCTGAGTCAAGTTACCAGATGTACAAAGAGCTAATTAGAGCTGCAAAATCCACTGGAGCACCAAAATAGTGCCCACTGACTAGACACTTGCAAAAGAGCCTTGTGAGCGAAACAAGCACTCCTTTGGCTACTAGAATAGAAAAGCAGACTCTGATTACATCACAACCCATCCTGCTGATCTCATTCTTCTCTCTCGGAGAGATCCCAGAGGATGTTCCACATGGATGGCTCTCATCATGAGAGTCTCATGAAGGGTTCCACCTTTCATCCCTCCTCTTCCAAGTTTATATATGGAGCTACTAGAAAGGTGAGGAAGGAGGCCTGGTTTAAAGTGCTTTCAATATACTGATGATACTCTGCTCTATTTCTTCATTTTGTCTGATTCAGAGGGTGCATTTGAACACCTTTCTCAAGTGTCTGGAGGAAACTGGGGACTGGCAAGAGCACATTGGCTGAGGCTCAGTCCAAAGACTGAGCTGATGGTAGATTAAGAGAAGCAAATATGGGACATGGCAAAGATTATCACTCCCTTTTAGCAAAAATGTCTGCCCACAATTATTCAGTTGAGTTTGCATTTTACGCACTTAGTTTGTCTAACAGAAGAGTGGAGCCTATAGCACAGAACCAGTTACTAAAGCTGCTTTTTTTCCTTCTGCATCTAGTCAGGGTGTGTTGCAACCCTTTTTCCCAAATGCTGACCTCACTTACAGCCATTCAGCCATTCATGCTCTGTCACTTCAAGTTTAGGCTGCTACAATGTGCTCCAGCCAGGGCTACTCCTGAAATCAATTGCAGAATGTGGCAGTCACTTGATAGGAGGTATATATTACAGAGCACATGATGTCAGCGCATCAATTTTCTGCACTGGCTGCCAGTCGGTTTCCAGGGAGGTGGCCCAATGGGCTTTGGATCAGGCCCTATACTGGAGATTAACAACTTAGTGTAACTATTATTTTATTATTAGTAAAGCACAGGCAACATGATTGGCCCTATGCAAGACAAAATGAAAAGAAAGTCCCTTAAATCAATATTGTTTCAAAAAAATGAAGAAAAGAATTCATGATAAGAAATAAAAAGCCCAATTTAGAAATGTTTATTTCTGTGATCCTTGAAAAGTCAGGAAGCATTGCATTGCACAAGGGTAGGGTGACCAGACAGCAAGTATGGAAAATCTGGACACTTTTTTTCTTTTTGGTGGGTTATAGACCTAAACTCATAGTGTAGACCCTGCACAAGGGCCCCAGAGGCTAACACGAACAGTAACCTACCTGTCACTTTTGCAAGCCCAATACCCCCAGACTATACAAAGGAAGGTGGTACATAAAGAGTCACATTTGTTATTTTGTGACCACATGGCACTTCATGGTGCCCAGTCCCCTTTTTTATTTTCATTATAAAATACTTAGCTTTGCTTTGAGGAATCTTCCCTGGACTGCTATGATGTCCAGGTGCAAGGAGTTTGTTAATTTAAAAGAAATCCAGAAACTTTTACAGTTTGTGGAGCAACACTAAATTAGTAAAGGATCAAATTAACATGTCCCTTTTCAGGAGTCTGCTTCCTGCTCCCACACAGACTCACTGTGTGAACTTGAGCAAATCTCTAAGGGCAGCATTTTCACTCCTTTCTTAAGTTAATTATTCTACTTGATCCTATTTCAGAGACACTGTGCATCGTCCTCCAGCTGAAACCAATTGGAGCTGTGGGTGCTTAGCACTGCTGAAAAAGTAAGAGCCACGGAGTCTGGGTACACACAATCAGTGTCCGGTTTTGAAAACATTGGCTGTAAAGTCTCTGTGCTTTCAGAGTGTGCTCCTGTATTTAGTGGGAGTGAATGTCCCCAGCCCTGGACAGGATTAGTCCTTTGTTTTCCCAGCCGTAAAAGGGGCAAAGAAAATAGTCAATGTTTTCACAAGGGTGTCACCTAATTTATTGGTAAAATGCCTTGACACCCTCAGCTGGATATCACTAGAAAGGGGCCCTGGCTTTACTGTTTCCATCTCTAATTTCTGTGACTCTGGGCATGTTTCCTGAGCCATCTGACTTCTGTAATAACAAAGCAGTTTTTGAGAAGCCCAAGTTGATGAAATTATATATCTTATCAGCCCCAGTAGAAGAGTCTGCAGAAACAGGAGAGGGAGAGCAGGTTGCAAAGGTCAGTAGATAAAGGAGCCTGTGTTTAATACACTCCAGTCCGGGGGGGGGGGGAGGCAGCAGGGGAACAGAGTGGAGAGGAGGCAGCACAAAACAGCATTCAGGCACTTCTATCTTTATGTGTTTTTAGAAGTGACGCAAATCAAAACAGAAACAAAGCTTTGGTTGCATAAGGAATGGGATAGTAAATAAGTTGAACTATAATACCCCGTATAAATCTAGGGAACACAGTGCTCAGTTCTGGTAACTCTCTCAAAACGATCTAGCAGAACCAGAGGGATTCAAAGACACGCAACAAAAGCGGTTAGAAGCCTGGAAAAACTACCTATGAAAAGGCATGGGATTGTTTAGTTCAGAAGGCAGCTAATAAAAGGAAGATTGACAAGATATACAGAAAAGGAATGGCATGGAGTGATGAATTGGGTGTCTGTTCGCTCCACACTACACTGAACAAGGTCATTTGGTATAACTGCAAAGCAGCAAATTTAAAAGGGAGCCAAAAGAACTTGTTCTTCTACACAAGGCACAGCCAGCCTGTGGATGCCTAGCAACACGGCATCGCTGAGACCAAAGAATGCAGCAGGCTCACCACTAGGCCACTGCCATGGATAACAAGGCGATCGCGGGGCGGGGGAGAGACCGGCAGGGCACAGCCGGAGCGGGTTGTCTGTTTGGGAAGAGAGAGAGAAATCTCTACCCATAAACCAACTTCTAACCCGGACTGCTGGGCTGCAGGTCCCTTGCGGGCAGGCCTTTGTGAATGGCAGGCTACTGGCGTCCCTTTACTGCCACTTGCTGAAGCATGCGGTGCTGGCCGGGGGCACTGGACAGGCTGGCTCGGGGATCTGAGCCACGCTGCTGAGTCCTGGCTGGCCATGAGCAATGCCTCGAAAGAGGCCGCTCCAGTGTCTTCCTCTCCCCCTCAGCAGGCTCCCAGCCAGCTCCGGGGCTTTGCTGTTCCCGCCCCTTGCTGGCACACCTGTTCCCTGTCCCTCCAGCCCGCGGCAGGTCCAGGGGTCCTGCGCCAGCCAGGGCCTCCTGCTGCTCTTCGCACGGTACCCGTGCGTCCGCCCCGGAGCGAGCCCCTCCGCCCGGCCCGGCCCGCGCCGCCCAGTGCCGCGCTCACCTGGCGGGAGGCGCGCCGCTGGGGGCAGGGAGCTCGCGGCGCCTTTCAGCCCACGCTCACCCGCCGAGACTTCCCGGAGCGAGGCGCGATCCGCCGCAGGTGAGTGGCCGCGGGAAGGGGCCCCGGGTCCCCAGCCGCGCCGCTGCCCCGGCCCTGGGCTCCGCGCGGGCCGCCTGGGCGGACGCGGGCTCCCCGGGCGGCAGCGTCCCGC
Organism: Chelonoidis abingdonii; assembly: GCF_003597395.2. Lineage (NCBI taxonomy): Eukaryota > Metazoa > Chordata > Testudines > Testudinidae > Chelonoidis > Chelonoidis abingdonii. The sequence goes on along the minus strand of NC_133787.1, from coordinate 16,022,071 downwards.
CGCTTTCGTGGGTGCGGGCAGGCGGCTCCGGAGCAGCCCGCGAAACTTGCTTCCTCCAGCGCCTGGCTCCGCTCCGCCCGGGGCAGCCGGCCCCTGCCCCGCTCCCCTGGCGCGTGAGCTGCCCCCCAGCGGGGACGGGACCGGACCCTGCCCTTTCACAGCGCCCCGCAAACCGGCCCGTGCCCCGCTCCCCTGGCGCGCCTGCGGGCGTGAACTGCCCTGGAGCGGGACCGCGCCCTGCCCTTCCACAGCGCCCCGCAAGCCGGCCCGTGCCCCGCTCCTCAGGCGTGAACTGTCCTGGGGCGGGACCGCACTCTGCCCTTCCACAGCGCCCCGCTGCTGTCCTGCAAGCCGGCTACTGATCCCTAGGTTGGGCCAGCCCGTGGAAAGGGGGCTGAAGCAGCTGAAAGGGAAGGCGAAAGGGTCTTTTTTAACATCTGCCAGAGCTGACCGGTGCTCTGATCTGTTCGGTGTGCAGCTGTGTGTTTCCTCTGCTTTACTAGCCCTCCTCCCCCGTCATGTTTTCTGTTCAACTCATCCTGGGGAATAGAAGTTAATTTTGGGTAATGGGGCCAGTTGTTAGTTGGACTGAAAGTCAGCCTCTCCCTAAAGCAAATTCATTTTGAGACTCCTGTATGTGTATTTGTCTAGTTTCTTCCATTCTCCTGTTCCCCAAGTGTTGAAGACAAGTCTTCCAGGTCTAGGCCTGGGTTCTCCAAACACACCCAAGCCTAATTTTACTATGCTGAGTAGTCCCTCAAAGGGAGTAAAGTTAAGGAAGTGTGTAAGTTGTTTGTAGGATCAAGGCCCTAGAAATAAGACTTTTAGCTGACCTATGTCAGAATCCTTTTGATTTTCATACAGTTTAAAGATAAAAAAGTGGTAATGACCAACATGTAAAATATTTTAAAACAATTTATAGCTTTACAGTAACCCAGGCATACATGGAACTTAGTGAGTCAAGATGTCTCACTGTATGACAAATAGCAGACAAACTGCACCCAAGGAAGCTGAATAGAGATGATGTAAGACTTGCCAGAACCTGTTTCTGAAGTTGATGCACTTGATAGCAAATTATAGTAAAACCAATTGTGACAAAAATATGTGGCAAAGTATGATTGAGAACAGAAAAATTAAGTGAGCCAGATCACACGTTCCAATATGCATGCAAAACTTCCATTGAAATCAGTGGGAGTTTTATGTGTGTACTGGAGAGCAGAAGTTGTCCTGTGTGTTTAAATATTTACTTAACAATAGAAATTCTCAATCCATAATCAGTGATTGATGGGCCTTTCTCTGTAGAAGAGGACAGCAGCAGACAAACAGTATTATCAGCATCTGAGAGTGGAAGTTATGGTTCAGCTGGTAAATCTTACTTGAGTCAGGAAGTTCTAATAAAACATTGAAGATATAGAACCTTTTGGTCTTGATCAATGTGTATTTGTAGGAGGTTTGTGTTAACTGAATGGAGATATTGAAATCTGTGGCAGGTAGTTCTACAAACTACTTTCTGCAAAGACTTACACATGTGTTTAACTTAATTGTATTGTGAGTAGTCCTATTGAAACTGCTTGCAGTGTGTGAAGCTAAACAGCTGTGTAAATCTTTGCAAGATCAGGGCCTTCAGTTAATGTTGGCTCATTTAAGGTATAAATGACTTTTCATTAAAAGTAGTCTTCTTGAAGGGAGTTACCACTAATTACATTTTACAAGCTATAGCAATCAAAAAGCCTGCATGCTTCTGATAATAAAAATGCCTTGCTTTTGTGGATGTGAGGAGGTCTGGTAAACTCAGTGGTTGATGATTGTTCCTTGTTTACGCAGGCCAGATGATTGAAAACATAACTTAATGGCCTTGTCTTTTGCACCACAGAACAACATAAAGTCAGGAAGTTGTCTTAAACAGTAGAGGAGTCTTTTGGATGCCTTTTTCTAATATTTCTACATAATGTGGCCTGACACATCACTGAAAGGGGTATTAGGAAATCAGAGAAAACTTGCAACCATTTCCAAAGAGATTGGTCAATGTTTGGTAGGCCAAAATAATCATATATCTGTGATTCACTGCTAATTTCATGGGAAGGTTTTACACTATGGAGACTTATGTGACAACTTCAGCTTAATAACAGGATAAAAACATTCCAAAATGTTTACCATGGCAATCAAACTCTATTATTGGTACTTTCTATTTGTATGAAATAAATCAAGTACAACATTTTGTAATGTCATATCGTTAACACTGAAGACAGGGATCTCTCCAAAATCTATCAAGCCTAATGCTTATTTCATAACTAAATCTCTCTACAACTCTGTGGCCTTTGGAAGTAATTTAGAATCTACTGAAGAAACCAGGACTTGGTCAGCAGGAGTTCTGACCATTGGAAAATACATCTGAAAGCAATTTTGAACTGTTTTAAAGTAAATATTAACTACAGTATTTGAATTTGTCTCAGTAAGGAAGAATCTGCTGTTTTCTAGTCAGATGTAAATACTAAAAACATTTAGACAGTGTTTTGCGATTATGATTCGTTACAGGAAAAAAGTGTCCCTGTTACAAGACAGGACACTGGAAGACATGCAAGCATTTTAAAGATCATTGATTAGAAAGAGAAATAACCAAAGTCTTATTGTGTATACACACACAGACTAGCAGTCTTAATACCCTGTTCTGTATTTCAAAATACTGAAATCAACTCTAAAGAGGGGATATGCACTTAAGACCAGCACCAAAATACAAATTTAGAAGACCTACAGCTATTATAATAAAATATCTTTTGAAGAAAGGTAGAAATTGACAATATTGTAATATTCTTATTTATGTGTTAATAACATAAGTACTGAGAAAGAGAAAAGAAACTTTCTAAGAGACTTAAATTATGTCCAAAATCAAAATGCCTTTTATTTAAGGCCTCCTGGTTTAAGAGTATTGGCTCATGAACTTTTTATTTGCTCTTTCCATCTCCTTTAATCAGCAGATTAGATTGGTGTTATGTCTGCTGTAAAAACCCCTGATGGATTACACTTTGTGTGTGTGGTGACACAAGTGCTTAGGTTTTGAAGATATTTACTTTGCAATGGTTGCCATTAAAGTCAGCAGGGGCCAACAATCACCATGTGTAATACTGCAATTTTCCATTGTACTCAGAATAGAAAATAACAGTGATGTCCAGAATACGACTGTCTGGTCATAGTAAGTTAAAGCTGACTTTTAGTGGTTACCAATGTATTTCATGTAGGATGCCAGGTGCTACTGATAACAGACATCAGGATCCATGGGCATTCTTGTGAAACAGCCATTGCATTTTTTAAATTGTTCCTAGTAGGGCTGTTGATTAATCACAGTTAACTCACATGATTAACTGAAAAAAAGTAATCATGATTATTCACAGGTTTAATCGCACTGTTAAACAATAGAATGCCAATTGACATTTATTAAATATTTTGGATGTTTTTCTACATTTTCAAATATATTGGTTTCAATTACAATACAAAATACAAAGTGCATAGTGCTCACCTTATATGATTCTTATTACAAATATTTGCACTGTAAAAATGATAAACAAAAGAAATAGTATTTTTCAATTAATCTCTTACAAGTACTGTAGTGCAGGCTCTTTGTCATGAAAGTGCAATTTACAAATATACGATTTTTTTTGTTACATAACTGCACTCAAAAACAAAACAATGTAAAACTTTAGAGCCTACAAGTCCACTCACTCCTACTTCCTGTGCAGCCAATTGGTAAGACAAACAAGTTTGTTTACATTTACAGGAGATAATGCTGCCTTCATCTTATTTACAATGTCACCTGAAAGTGAGAACAGACATTCACATGGCACATTTGTAGCCAGCATTGCGAGGTATTTGTGCCAGACATGCTAAACATTCGTATGCCCGTTCATGTTTTGGCCACCATTCCAAAGGACATGCTTCCATGCTGATGATGTTCATTTAAAAAACAAAAAAAGTGTTAATTAAATTTGTGACTGAACTCCTTGGGAGAGAATTGTATGTCTCCTGCTCTGTTTTACCCAAATTCTGCCATATATTTCATGTTATAGCAGTCTCAGATGATGACCCAGCATGTTATTGGTTTTAAGAACACTTTCACTGCAAATTTGACAAAACTCAAAAAAGGTACCAATGTGAGCTTTCTAAAGATAGCTACAGCACTCGACTCAAGGTTTAAGAATCTGAAGTGCCTTCCAAAATCTGAGAGGGATGAGGTGTCATAGAATCATAGAATATTAGAGTTGGAAGAGAACTCAGGAGATCATCTATCCAATTCCCTTCTCTAAGCAGGACCAACACCAACTAAATCATCCCAGCCAGGGCTTTGTCAAGCTGGGCCTTAAAAACCACAACCTCCCTAGGCAGAGCTGTAACAAAGAATTTTTGCGCCCGAGGCAAGGGCCGGCTCCAGGCTCCTCAGTGGCAATTAGATGGCGGGTCCCACAGACTCTCTCAGAGGGATGGGCCTGCTGCCAAAGAATGAGTGAAGCGGCAAGCGGCAATTCAGCGGCAGATCATCCCCTTTGGAGGGACGTGTGGGGCCGCATCCCGATTTGACCGCTGAGACTGAGGCGGCCTGGGTTTAGGGACTGACCACCGAAGCTTTACGCTGTCGATTGCAGCTTTTTTTTTCTCTTTTCTTCCCTTCTTGCCTGCTTGGGCAGGTAGAGGTGCACCCTCCACTTCTGAGTGGCCCGAGCAAGTGCCTTCCATTCCTCGCCATTGTTACAGGCATTGTCGCCTAGGTAACCCATTCCAAGTGCTTCATCACCTTCCTAATGAAATAGCGTTTCTAATATCCACTTGCACCCCCACTGAAACTTGAGACCTATTGCTTCTGTATTCTTTCATCTGCCACCACGAAAAAGGTGAGCTTTTCCATTCCTCTTTGAACCCCCTTCAGGTAGGTTGAAGGCTTGCTATCAAATCCCCCTTCCTTTCTCTATCTTCAAGGAATAAATAACCCCAGTTCCCTCAGCCTCTCCTTGTAAAAGTTCATGTGCCCCAACCCCCTAATTAATTTTTAGTTGCCCTCTGCTGGACCTCATCGATTGTACATTTCTTATCATGTAATAGGGGGACCACAATGATGCAATACTCCGGTGTGGCTTCACCAGTGCCAAATAGAGGGAGAATATATCAATTCCCTTTGATTGCTGGCAATGCTTCTCTACTAATACAGTCCATATGCCATTGCCTTCTTGCAACAAGGGCACACTGCTGACTATATCCAGCTTCTCGATCCACTGTAATCCCTAGGTCGACTTTTATGAGAACTGTCTCTATAAGTAGTTAGGTCCAGCCTGTAGCGGTGCATGGGATTCCTCCTTCCTAAATGCAGGACTCTGCACTTGTCCTTATTGAACCTTGTCATATTTCTTTTGGCCTAATCCTCCAATTTGTCTAGGTCACTCAGAATCCTACTTTTCAGCATATCTACCTCTCCCCGCAGTTTAGTGTCATCTGCGAACTTGCTGAGGGTGAAATTAATCCCATTATCCAGATCATTAATAAAGATGTTGAACAAAACCGACCCCTGGGGCACTCCACTTGATACTGGCTGCCAATTAGACATTCAGCCATTGATCACTACCTGTTAAGCCTGACAATTTAGCCAGCTTTCTGTCCACCTTACAGTCCATTCGTCCAGTCCATACTTTTTTAACTTGCTGGCAAGAATACTTTGGGAGACCGTATCACAGGCTTTGCTAAAATCAAGATATATCACATCCACTGCTTTCCCCATATCCACAGAGCCTGTTGTCTCATCATAGAAGGCAGTCAGGTTGGTCAGGCATGACTTGGCCTTTGTGAATCCATGTTGACTGTTCCTGATCACTTCCTCTACTCCAAGTGCTTCAAAATGGATTCCTTGAGCACCTGCTCCATGATTTTGCCAGGGACTGAAGTGAGGCTGACTGGTCTGTAGTTCCGTGGGTTCTCTTTCTTCCCTTTTTAAAAAATGGGGACTATATTTGCCTTTTTCTAATTGTCCTGGACCTTGCCCCCTGTTCCCCCATCACCACAAATTTTCAGAGATAATGGCTAATGGAACTGCAATCACATCAGCCAACTCCCTCAGCACCCTTGGATGCATTAGATCTGGACCCATGGATTTGTGCATGTCCAGCTTTTCATAATAGTCCTTAACCTGTTCTTTTACCAATGAGAGCTGCTCACCTCCTCCCTATACTGTGTTGCCCAGTGCAGCAGTCTGGGAGCTGACCTTTTCTGTGAAGACCGAGACGAAAAAAAGCATTGAGTACTTTAGCTTTTTCCACATCATCTGTCACTATGTTGCCTCCTGCATTCAGTAAGGGGCCCACACTTTCCCTGACCTCCTCCGTATTGCTAACATACCTGTAGAAACTCTTCTTGTTACCCTTTACATCCCTTGCTAGCTCCAATTGTGCTTTGGCCTTCCTGATTACACCCCGTCTGCTCTAGCAATATTTTTATACTCCTCCCTAGTCATCTGTCCAAATTTCCACTTCTTGTAAGCCTCCTTATTGAGTTAAAACTCACCGAAGATTTCATTGTTAAACCAAGCTGGTCCCTGCCATATTTGCTATTCTTTCTGCACATTGGGATGGTTTGTTCCTGCGCCCTCAATAAGGATTCTTTAAAATACAGCCAGCTTTCCTGGACTCCTTGCCCCCTCATATTAGCGTCCCGGGGGATCCTGCCCATCAGTTCCCTAGGGGAGTCTAAGTCTGCTTTTCTGAAGTCCAGGGTCCGTATGTTGCTACTCTCCCTGTTGAGCATCCTTTCAGAAGTCTTAAACGAGCAACACTCCGATGTCAAAACTGTGAAAACCAAACCACCAAAAAAGAAAATCAACCTTTTGCTGGTGGCATCTGACTCAGACGATGAACATGAGTTGGCCTGCACTGCTTTGGATTGTCAATGAGCAGAAGCTATCATCAGCATGGACGCATGTCCTCTGGAATGGCGGTTGAAGCATGATGGGACATATGAATCTTTAGCAAATCTGACACACAAATATCTTGCAACGCCAGTTAAAACAGTGCCATGTAAACGCCTGTTCTCACTTTCAGGTGACATTGTAAACAAGAAGCAGGTAGCATTATTTACTGCAAATGTAAACAAACTTGTTTGTCTGAGCAATTAGCTGAACATGAAGTAGGACTGAGTGGACTTGCAGGCTCTAAAGTTTACATTGTTTTATTTTTTAATGCAGTTATTTGTACATAATTCTACATTTATAAGTTCAATTTTCATGATAAAGAGGTTTCACTACAGTACTTGTATTAAGTGAATTGAAATACTCTTATCTTTTTTACAATGCAAATATTTGTAATAAAATGGTGAGCATTGTGCACTTTGTATTCTGTGTTGTAATTGAAATCAATATATTTGAAAATGTGGAAAACATCCAAAAATATTTAAATAAATGGTATTCTATTATTGTTTAACAGCATGATTAATCACACAATTAATTTGTTTAATCACTTGAGAGCCCTAGTTTCTAGTGAAGCTAACGACAATGGGATTAAAAGAAAACAAGAAAGATACTTAAGGACTGAGTTAGGGCATATTGACACCCACATGGCTTATGCTAAGTGAAAGATCAGGTGATAATTTGGAGATAATTAGTTTAGATGCTAGCCTAAATAGAAAACAGACAGCAATTTCTCCTCTTAATATCTATGTTTGTGTGACTGGGAGTTGTACATTCATCAAAAAAGACACTATATCTTTGGGAATTACAGAAAATCGTGGGGCCTCCCACTCTGCCTGACTACAGATTTATTTCTTGAGTTACATCTTTGATAGTATGTACTATTATGATCATCTAGTCTGACCTGTGTAACACAGGCCATGGAATTTCACTCAGGTATTCCTTTGTCAGTTGCGTACTCCTGGCTGAGCTGCAATTTTTCTTTTAGAAAGCCAGGCTGTCCCTTTTGTAGTTGGGAATGGGCTTTTTTTGTTTGCTCTCTTCGGTGTTTTGGATTTATGTAATATAACATATATGTATATCTATATAAAGCATGTCAGACTTCACTAAGCACCTACAGAACTTTTAAGTTGAAAGTCTGTTGTGGAGCTTTTGATGTAAATGCGTGTATTTTTTACTCTGATTTTATTTTTAAAAAGATTGTTTTATTGATTATAGATGCCCAGGTACCTGCCACTGGGCAGGGATATAAAATTATAAATAAACCAGTACTGGAGAGACAGGTTTCTTTTCTTGTCATTTGCTCTTCAGAATATCAAGGGCTGTCTGTGCTGCACAAGCACGTAGACTGATTAAGGAGTGATAGCGGTATATAAGTAAGCCCCTGCGTTTGCAGACTAAACCATTTAAAAAAAAATTCCTGGGTTTTACAAAAAATATTAATTTTTCACTTTACTTTTGTACCATTCAAATATATACAAAAACCTTTTTTTATTAGGAAATTACAATACACTGCATGAGATAATGTAGGGCCCTACCAAATTCACGGCCATGAAAAACACATCATGGACCGTGAAATCTGTTCCACCCCCCTCCCCCATGAAATCTGGTCTTTTGTGTGCTTTTCCCCTATGCTATATAGATTTCTTGGGGGAGACCAGCGTTTCTCAAATTAGGGGTTCTGACCCAAAAGGGAGTTGCAGAGGGGCACAAGGTTATTTTAGGAGGATTGCAGTATTGCCACCCTTACTTGTGCACTGCCTTCAGAGCTGGGTGGCCAGAGAGTGGTGGCTGCTGATTGAAGGCCCAGCTCTGCAGGCAGCAGCGCAGAAGTAAAGGTGACAATACCATACCGCCCTTACTTACTTCTGCGCTGCTGCTGGCAGTAGCGCTGCCTTCAGAGCTGGGATCCTGGCCAGCAGCTGCCACTCTCCAGCTGCCCAGCTCTGAAGGCAGCGCTGCCACCAGCAGCAGCTCAGAAGTAAGGGTAGCAGTACCACAACCTCTCCCATAATAACCTTGTGACCCCCCTCAACTCTTTTATGGGTCAGGACCCCTACAAGTACAACACCATGAAACTTCAGATTTAAAGAGCTAAAATCATGAAATTTACAATTTTTAAAATTCTAGGACTGTGAAATTGACCCAAATGGACTTTGCATTTGGTGAGGCCCTAGATATATGTATTACAATAATATATTAGTCTGTGTGTATATGCAAAGCTGCCTGTTGAAGTAAGGCTATGTATTAGTCTAGAAGATGCACACAATGAACAAACAGGCACGCAGGCAAACTCTGAAGTGCATGTGCATCTGAACCTACTGATGAATCTCATACTCACCATGTGCACATTTCAAGCTGTTAGCAGATAAAGATTTAAAGATTTAGCACACTAAAATGGGAAGAAAATGAAAATCTATATCAGCATATGTTTCAGAACTCAAGGAAGTACACCTTTACCTCGTTATAACGCTGTCCTCGGGAGCCAAAAAATCTTGCTGTGTTGTAGGTGAAACCGCATTCTATCAAACTTGCTTTGATCCACTGGAGTGCGTAGCCCTCCCTCCCCGCCCCCCGGAGCACTGCTTTACTGCGTTATATCCGAATTCATGTTGTATCGGATTGCATTATATCAAGGTAGAGGTGTATTCAAAAGTTTTCAAACAACAAAAAAGGAGTAAAGGGTGAATTTGAGTATATGCGCTACAAATGGTGTGACCCAATTATTACATGTAAATATTTATAGGCTAATAGTTCTGTGTCTACAACATTAAACTGTTTATTCAAATAAAAAGTTTTATCTGGGGATTAGAGAGATATTGTTTTCTTAAACTCAGAGGTGGCATTGTGTTTTGAGTTCTGTTTTAGTTCTGCCACAAACCACACTGATGAACAGAATTCAGAGCATTTATCTACTGAATGCTCCCCCTCCCCCCATCTTTCCATCCACCAAAATAAATCCTGATATTGATCCAGAAAAATTAATAATAGTTTTTTGCACTGATTTTTACCAGTTTGTTGTGGTGGTAATAAACACTGATAAATCCTTGGGGGGAAAAATAAATAAAATTAAAGCTGAAAATGAAGGGCCCTATATATGAGAAGCACTGCATACCAGCTGTGGGTATTTTCTGGCTCTTCTTAACTAGTATTGAGAATGGTTTGGTTATTGTGGAGATATAACACCTGATACAATGCTGATGCTTCATTCTGGGTTGACATGGAGCAAGGTTTTCCAAAGGTGGGTTATTTTTCTATCCACATGGGGATCTGGATCCAAGGGAGAGAACATGAGTAGAGATGCAGTGGTTAGGGATTTTCAGAGGAGATTGTAGGTGACAGGTGCAATTCCTTGAGGCTTCTTCTGAAAATCCCAGTTTATGGTTCTGATTCAGCACACCTTTACTTCCACGCATAATGCTTAATACTGCTACTATTATTTAGAACAAGATTTTGATACCTGTACTATCACTCATTTGCACCTTACTTCATGAATTCTTCCATGGACTTCAGTGTGGTACACTTTTTTTAACATGGGTTAAGATATTAGAATCTGCCCCTTAGTGAGTAGTCCCAGTTGAAGTCACATGAGGACCGGACTGTCATTGATCTAAACCAGCTTTACTATCCTCCTCTCCTTCCTGGAGAAGGTGCCCAATCATTACTGAAGTTTTTCAGGAAAGTCTCTTTAAACGTCTGGTCTACAATATATTTCATTTAAAAAACTGAGTATTTCTTCTAGGGATTATAAGTGGTGGACAGTAAATATTAATAAAAGAAACAGAGGTTCCATTTTTTAAAGGAGATAAAAGCTGCAAAGATTCAAGATAATTATTTAGTAGGTTGACAGGATATTACAGCTGACAAGCTTGTATTTTTGCCTGTTAGTCAAATCAGATCATAATATATTAAAATCAGGAAGTCCACTTTCATCCTCAGCTTAATACATTTTCAGAAACAGAGTAATTTGTAAGTAATACCTCCATGAAACCCTGAAATCTAGTATTCACTGATACATACATTTTACTGTTTGAAATGGGAAAGAAGAGGAAACATTCTGAGTATTTCAGAACTACTCAATAGGGTTCTTAATGGAAGATATGTAGCAGCATACTTTTTTAAAATGCACCATTGTAGCTTTTCCTGTACATACAAGTGATACTGAAGATATTAAATCTCTCTCATACTTGAATTTACTGATCTTATTGCTTAATAACCATATTGGAGGAGTCTTTTTTTTCTTCTTCAGGAAAGCATTAAAATCTGTATTAAGTTTGGATATTTTTGTAGATTTTAGATCCAATCCTGTGAAGACTTATGTACTGCTTCACTTTGCGCTCACTGAATAGCCTCATTGACTTGATGTGTACAAACTAAACATGCATGCAAGTCTCTGTGTGATTGGGGACTTTATAAGGAATATATCTGTATTTTGACCTTCATCTTCAGATATATTGCTTATCTTCTTTCCAACTGTCAACGTGCAAAGAATGGAGCTTTAAGTAACCAGATGAACAATTTGAGTACACTAACTTTGAAGTATGTGGGGAATTGACGTAAAGACATTACAAGCATTCATTTATTGAATGTCAGAATTCTTTATGCAATAGTTTGCAGATCCAGGCAGCTGCCAGTGCAAATTATGACTTATGCTGATGGACTGTATTCAGATGGAATTTAACTTCAAAGTTAAATTGTTTAAAAAAACAAATTTTCAGTCATAATCCAGTGAAAGTTCATGGTGAATTTCACAATTTATTAGTATTATCCTAAGTATCCAATTTTTAAAAAAAAAGTGGCACAACTTAAACTTGACTGTGCAGTGTACGCTAAAACTGATATTTTAAAATTGTGCATATGTTCTCTTACATAATATAAAAGGTTGAGCTTTTGAACCTTATAATTTAGGTGAGTGGCTTTTTGACTGATATTTTATTAGGGTTGACTATAGTGTTATCAGTTGTTCTGTTGAATTTGAGGAGTAAATTTTCTATATTGAAATTTAATATGTAAGTGGTTTAACACACCTGAGGTATAACTGAAAATATGAAACTGTAGTCCTGATTCTGCAGTGAACTGTGCATAGGCAGAAACCTCTGTCTATGCAGAGCCCCATTGAAATCACTGGGGAATATATTGGAGGATCAGGGCCTTTATTGGTAAATAAAGTACAAAAATAGACTCTCTTCTGATTGATAAAATAATGTGAAGGTCTTTGTGATCTGGTTTGGTGCTTGTGGCAGTTCTTAGTTGATTTTCAGTCTCTTGGTGCTTTAGCTAAAAGAAAAGAGCTTCCCCCATGCTTACTGGATCATTGTGGTTAATTTCTTGATCAGTTTGGAAGTTCATTGTTAAAGTTCCGTGTAGGAACTTGTACTTTTCTGTCATTGAAGAGTTCCAAAAGAGGTACTTCGCAACACATTTGGAGAGGGGCATGTTTCCGGAACATATGAAACGTAAATGGAAAATAATAGCAGTGTTACCATATGTATCACAGTAGAATTATAGAAAATAACCAACTGATATTGGTTAGATGCATGTGGCAAGTAGACATTACTGTTATGATTAATATTTTTGTCTGTTTACACCTTTAAAAAAATTGACTCAAAACTACAAACCGTGCAGATAACTTAGGAATCTGTGGCTATGTGCACATTGCTGTGGTCTTTCTTCTAGCTCCAGTCTTTTTGGGCAGATCTACACATAAAAAGCTGCAGCTGCACCTCTGTAATGCGTTAGTGAAGATTCTGCTATGCCAATGGGAGAGCTTATGTCTGCACCAGGGATTAGGTTGGTATAACTGCATTGCTCCGAGGCATGGATTTTTCACTTGCCTGAACGACGTAGTTATACTGATATAAGTTTGTAGTGTATACCTGGCCTTACTAAGCCCACTTGTTGCATTGCCTTAAATTGGACAGAAGGCTCTTCAGAATATAAATTTTTTTATTATGTGTAGGGCCCTACCAAATTCTTGGCCATGAAAAACAGGTCACAGACTGTGAAATCTGGTCTTCCCCCATGAAATCTGGTCTTTTGTGTGATTTTTACCTTATGCTATACAGATGTCACAGGAGAGACCAATGTTTCTCAAATTGGGGGTACTGACCGAAAAGGGAGTTGCCGGGGGGGTCACAGTATTGCCACCCTTACTTCTGCACTACCTTCAGATCTGGGTGGCTAGAGAGCAGCAGCTGTTAGCCAGGCACCCAACTCTGAAGGCAGCACCCTACCAGCAGCAGCGCAAAAGTAAGGGTGGTAATACCATACCATGCTACCCTTACTTCTGCGCTGCTGCCTTCAGAGCTGGCCAGCCAGAGAGTGGCGGCTACTGACTGAGCAGTGCAGAAGTAAGGATGGCATGATATGGTATTACCACCCTTACTTATGCGCTGCTACTGACCGCGGTTCTGCCTTCAGAACGGGGCCGGCTCCAGGCATCAGCATCCCAAGCAGGTGCTTGGGGCGGCAATCTGGAAGAGATGGCAGTCCCTGTGCTTTTGCCCCCAAGCAGCGTGCAAATTGCCGCCCCCACAGAGGGCAGGGGCAATCGATGTGCCTTTAGGGCGGCTCATGCATTTCCACGGTGGTGGCAATTTGGCAGCAGCTTCTATGTTCAGCTGTCCCCTGCAGTGCAGCTTCTGTCTTCCCGCTGAAGAAAGAAGCTGCCTCTGAATTGCCACCGCCATGGAAACGTGCGTGCCACCCTAAGGGCACAGGGACTGCTCTTGCTGTCTGCGGCAATTTGGTGTGCTGCTTGGGGCAGCAAAAACAGTAGAGCCGGCCCTGCTTCAGAGCTGGGCTTCTGGCCAGCAGCCACCGCTCTCCAGCTGCCCAGCTCTGAAGGCTGCATCACCACCAGTAGCAGCGCAGAAGTAAGGGTAGCAGTAGCGCAACCCCCCCCCCCCCCCACCACACACAATTCCTCTATGGGTCAGGATCACTAAAATTAAAACACTGTGAATTTTCAGATTTAAATACAACTCTTCCTTGATATAACGCTGTCTTTGGGAGCCAAAAAATCTTACCGTGTTATAGGTGAAACCATGTTATATTGAACTTGCTTTAATCCACCACAGTGGGCAGCCCGGCCCCCCCCGGAGCACTGCTTTACCGTGTTATATCCAAATTCATGTTATATCAGGTGGTGTTATATCGAGGTAGCGTTGTAGCTGAAATAATGAAATTTATGATTTTCAAAATCCTATGACCATGAAATTGAACAAAATGGACCATGAATTTGGTAGGGCTCTAAGTATGTGGTTGTCAGAGCACTGATTGGGGCCTCTGGGTAATGTTATAGGCACATTGAATATATACCAATGTGCCCGATGAACATAAATATGTGTGATTGGTATAATTGTTTTGTTCAGTAATACTGCTAACAGTTTGCATGTGTAGGTGATTACCAAGGCAAGTATCGTCTCCATTTCAGGCATAAAAAGTTAAGTAACTTTCCCACACTCATGCGATGATGAAAGGCAAAGTCAGGATTACAACATGGGTCTCCCAACCCTCAGTTCATGCCCTATCCACAGAATTGCTATGTCTCATAGCTTGGTAATGGAGTTAAGATATCTGTGTTTATGTTGTAGGGCATCCTTCAAACAGAAACCTCTTTTGTTTTCAATAGTTTTAATATAAACCAAACATTCTCTTCCATAATATTAGCCTATGACAATTGGATTGCCATATCACTGGGTTATTTTGGAATCTGAATAGTTTACTGTGCATGGATTTTTCAGTGCTTTCAAACAAACAAAAAGCAACCTGATTCAAGGTACTGTTTCCTTCAGAATCAGTGGCAAAAACTCTTCCCTCCTACTGTGCACTGGCTGCTGTCCCCCGAGTCAAGAGATGTCTGTTTCATTTCTACTATGTGTACATATGAGTAGCTGTAAGGCATTTCAGGATAAATGTAATTATTATTCTGTAACTAGAAATGAGGCTCAAACACAGTATGTTGCATTTAGCACTTTCTTTTCTTATGTGAATAAATGGCAGATTTTGGGTAAAAATAAAAATAACAAAGGCCACCAAAATTATAATGAAACAGTTAAATAACAGATAAGAACTAGTTGTTCCTGTGAACCTGACTGAACATACTCCTGGCAATGAAGAATCAATACTGCACTGAAGTTTCCATATGCTAGAGGTTTATAGGGTGTATTTGCTGGTCATAGTTAAGCAGCTTTCTATATCCTTCTACTAACAAGTTGCTGAAGCTGCATCTGAAGCTGACCTTGCTATGTATTCATTCTCACTAATCTGTGTATTGCTTTTTGCTAAAAAGTAACACAGGGCCTTGTATCATTTTCTGTTACAAGAGTAATGTAGATAGCTGCCAGTTAGCATGTGAACTGTACAAGCCAGAGTTTTCTAATTTGCAAGATTATAACACTTTCTGCTAGGGAATCAGATCATGGCTTTGTCAGTAATTTAATGGGACAACATTGAATCTTTTCCTATGCATCTAGATACATTGAACATGTCAGGGCACCAAGTCTTGTTACCCTGCTGTATAACCCAGCCAAACCTGTGTGGTTCTACTGCAGGAAGAGTGGGCAGGAGCTGGCAGAGATGTGCCTGGAAATTAAGGGCATCTGGTGGTGGTGTGTAGGGACAGATGCCTTGATGGATCTATTCTGTCATGAATCCACTGGAGATTCACTCCTGTGGAGTGGGAGCATACCAACAACAGGGGGCTGTTGCATGCCTAGGACTGAAGAAGTGGCTTTAAAGTACCTCCACTGCTGCTTCTCAGCCAAAGTGGGGGGTGAAGGGAGGGTTTTTTCATGCTACTGTGCAGAAGGCCAGTGGAAAGCCTGGTCCCTCTGGGATGTGGCTTGAAATATCTACCATATAGTGTATTTGTTACAAATTTACTGAAAAAATATCCCCTAAAATGGCTTGCCTAATTTCCTGAGACTTTACAGAAAAAGTCTCCTGGACAAATGACAGGCCAAAAGAAGTGTGTGTGTGTGTGTGTTGGGGTCAGAAACAGGGCTTAAGTGTGTGAAAGAGTACAAAGGGTCAAACAGCATAGCAAGCTGAATCAGCAACCACATAAGAACAAGAACACTTCCGTGCGCACCTAAACATCAGATTTTTTTCCACTCATTGGAAGTGCAGATAAACTGAAAGGCGGTTGACTAAACAAGGCACGTTGTTAGCGTTTCCTCAGCGACATTGTATTGTCAGGAAACCTGCCAGATGTCTCTTGGCAATACGTTGTGGCATCATTGGAATAGCAGAAAGTGCTAACGAGACAGACATGTATTAACAGCCTTTTGTAGGTGTGTGAGTCACCACGGGACAGTCAAGAATTTACAAGAGTGAAGGAATCATCCAATGCACCATAAAACACTCTGTATTTCTCTGAGACGCTTAGTTAATAAAGTAATACATTCCTGTTTATAATACTCTCTTTGTAAAAGGCTGGTGTTCAGAGCCAAAGGCTTTGCATCTAATCGCAATAGAAGTAATGTAAAGAGGGTTTTGTAAAAGCAACTTTGATTAAGTTGGGAGGTCTTAGAGTATGTGTCTGGTATCAGGAGTAGCCTTATCATAAATGCCCAAGATAGGCAGATAAACTTGGAAGGAGAATACATGTGACTGATGACTATATTGGTAGTGATTTTAATGTTTTTTTTAACCAGTTCAAGGGTTTATTGTAATGGTATTTAGCAACTCATGGTCTTCATTTGCACTGTATTTGCTGGATGCTGGGAGTTTATTGTGGTCCAAATTATTGTTAGTTTTGCTTTTATATGGAATTCATTTTAGTGATTCTGGAGGCTTATTTTCAGAGAATTTCGGTGAATGGTCAGACCCCACCTAGTGATGACTCACTTTAACTCAGACATATAGTTTTCCATCAATGTAACCTACATGATAAAAAAAAAAAAAAATAATTCCTATACAATGGCAAAGTAAACCACAAAAGATTGGATAGTGGATACAGGTAGGCAGAAGTCAGAGGGCTGGATCCAAGCCCACTGAAGACAACGAGAGCCTGTCCATTGACTTCAGTTGGCTTTGGTCAGGCCTTATGGTCCTGATTCTTCAAGGTGTTGAATGCTTCATGCAAGGCGCCAAACATAGTTAACTCCTTCTGCAGTTAATTGGAGTGGAGGGTACTCAGCACCTTGTACAGAGTGAGCCTAACAGCTCACAGGATCAGGCCCTAAAGGAGGACTTGCATGCTGAAGCAAACTCGAGTTGGAGGAAGTGAGAGGAGAAAAACATTTATACAGAGAGAATAGTTGGCAGGTTGTGTGTGTGTCTCTCTCTCCCACCATCCAGTTGAAGTTAGATGGGGTTTAATAAGAAATGTGTCCTAACAGCAAAACACATATCCAGCCTGAATTTCCTCAGGTTAAGAGAGAGTTTGGATCTGGGATTTGGTTTACAAGCTTGTTTCTAGCCTAATAAAATACCTGCCTGGTTTTGCACTTTAGTCTTATTTTATAATGGCTTCAGCTATTGCCATGAAAGTGAGTGAAATTTCAATGCATGGTCAGATAGGAGCAATGATCTCTTGGCAATAAAGGTCTGTTTATACCAACAGCTTTAGTATTTAGCAAATATGCAAAGAGAAAGGTTGGAAAACATGTCACAGGTACATATATTTGTTTAATTTTGATAGATTTGAAAATTTTGTTCCAGGGTGAAAGCCTTTCTTTAAAACAGCTTTGAAAGAGGAAAATCACATGGATTGAGTCAGGTACTTTTTACTTTAATCTATGTAAATTCTTAGCTCTACATCTCGGGATCAACACTGGTACAGCTACCCCCACTGATGGCTGAATTGAGGCTATTTCTGAGCACAGTGTCTCTTCCTCTCTGAAAGTGGAACCTAGATGTGAAGAAATTCCGTTTTTCCCCAGAAATCAGCAAGATCTAAAAGTAATTTCAGATGTTCACGAGCTTGTTTAAGTTTGGCCTCTTGGGGCCCAAGTCTGCCCTTTTATACATCTAATGTCAGGCCATGTCTACACTACCACTTTTGTCAGTATAATTTATGTCTCTCAGGGGTGTGAAAAAAACCACCCCCCTGAGGGACATAAGTTACACAGACAGAAGCATCTGTATGAAATAGCTACCGCCACTCATGGCAGTGGCTTTATTATGTCGACGGGAGAGCTCTCTCCTTCCCACATTGCTTGCGTAGCCCCTCTATTGCACAGCTGTGCTGCTGTAAGCTCGCTAGTTGTAGACATGGCCTCAGTCTCACGGAAGTCAACAGGAGTCGTGCATATGTATGAATGGGCAGAACTGGTTCTCTTTGGAATAGCCTAGAAGCATAAATGTGGCTTTGCTATGAGAAGTGACTATGTAAAATGACACCTTTTTTTACTCAGGTTTTGTATTCAGAGCTACACCTGCATGTTTTAGTGACCAAAGTAAGGTTTTATGTCTGCTAGCACTGCAGAAATACTACTCTGAGCAAGTGAAAGTGAACTGGATTGTATTTTGGCTCAAGTATCATCAGAATTGTCAGCAAAATTCCAGTACTTTTGACAGATAAAAGGATTTGTGTATTTAACTCTGCCTGTACAGCAGGAAACTAAATGTAAAACATATTTCAGTGTAGCCTTTTAAAAATGATCTGTACTTTTTTTTACAAGTTCCTGATGAGCATCCTGTTTCAGATTTAGTCATTTTTATTTTTTTACTTTTAGACTGCGCTCTGCTTAGCATTTGCACAGTAACAGCTGCAAAAAAAAAAACGAAAACCAAAACCAACCCCTAAGGATAATACAAACAAAAAAACCCCCCATCTTTGTCCCACTGCAGTGACAAATGTGTTGGTTCATATTGTGGTGCAGGTTAATGAAATACATTTTGTGTTTGGATGTAACATTCACTTTTTCAATGTTCTTTGCCTGCATGCATTTGAGATTTCTACATTTTGGAAAGTTAATTAAATTTAGGAGTTACTCTGAGATTGTGATTTTTAACTTTACTTTGGTGGAGACACCACTTCAACTTCTAAGGGAAGTGGAAAACAACGCAATTATCTGAAAAATCAAAATGAGATTCAATGGAATATTTTTATTTATAGTCCCACAAATGTGCATAGTGCTGGACAGACAAAAGGTCCATTCCCCAGAGAGCTTACACACCATTCAATTATTTATGTATTCAGAACTCACTTAGGTTTTTAGAACACCCCGTGGCTGCATGGGTAGATTCCTCCAACAAAACTGGTTGAGGGGATTAGCTGGATGATTCTAGTATGATGATGACCAGTGAGACAGTTTCCAGGTGGTGTGTAAATTGACTTACACTGGAATTCACAGATAATGTATAGTAGAACCTTAGAGTTACGAACAGCTTGGGAATGGAAGTTGTTTGTAACTATAAACAAAATATTATGGTTGTTCTTCCAAAAGTTTACAACTGAACACTGACTTAATACAGCTTTGAAACTTTATTATGTAAAAGTAAAATGCTGTTTTCACTTTATTTTTTTTAGTAGTTTACATTTAACACAGTACTGTACTGTATTTGCCATTTTTTTCCCCATCCCTCCTGCTGCTTGGTTATATACTTCCATTTCCAAATGAGGTGTGTGGTTGACTGGTCAGTTCGTAATTCTGGTGATAGTAACTCTGAGATTTTACTGTACTGAAAAGGATGGTTGGGGAAATCCTGTGTTTCTTCATGCTGGTGTTGCAAAGCTTTTGGTAGATTTAAAACACATTTGTGGATTGATTTACACTGGCCTCATTTGCCATGAGGTTTACAAACTATATTCAAACAGAGTTCAAACGTGGTTGCAGCCAAACTGGTTTCTCAGACTAGCCCTAAATACTGGTTTTGAGCATGAGATTAACCTAGTTTGGTCTCCATCCACTCAGGCTGGCCAAACCATTTTATAAACTGGTTATTAACTAATGTCTAACCGCAACCATATGTGCTTAGAACAGTTAGAACAGCAGAACAATTAGACCAGGGGTCGGCAACCTTTCAGAAGTGGTGTGTCCTGTCTTCATTTATTCACTCTAATTTAAGGTTTTGCGTGCCAGTAATACATTTTAACGTTTTTAAAAGGTCTCTTTCTATAAGTCTATAATATATAACTAAGCTATTGTTGTATATAAAGTAAATAAGGTTTTTAAAATGTTTAAAAAGCTTCATTTAAAATTAAATTAAAATGCAGAGCCCCCTGGACAAATGGCCAGGACCCAGGCAGTGTGAGTGCCACTGAAAATCGGCTTGCATGCCACAGGTTGCCTATCCCTGAATTAGACAATTAAGGAAATAGTAATATTGACACAATAATTGGAGAGATAACTCATTCAGGTGTTAACCTATGTTCTTTTTCCAGTGACATTCTTAAAAAATAACTCTAACATCTGGATATCTTGGACCGATTCCTTTGTGCATCTAACATATTGCTCTTGTATGTCCTTCTAGCTTGAAATCATGCCAGTCCCCCTGTATGTAAAACTAAATTTTTGGAATCAGAATACATTTTTGGAGTCATGTTTTTCCAAGGTATTTCATTGTGGTCCCATAGTTTTGTATAGGTGAGTAGCTACTGCAAAGTCCGTACAGTGTGAAAATATAGCCTTGCAGATTTCAGGACAGAAAATTAGGCAACCGTAATTTAATATTGGTTATTTATATGTTTTTCTATAATGGAGGAAACGTTTTACAAAGCAGTGACCTGGGAGGAGAGTGAGTTGAATTACTGTGTTGAAAAAATCATGAGTCAGGACCCCAAAATCATGAGATTTTTTTTTCCTAAAATCTCATGGATTTTAAGACAATGTTGGTACTTATTTACCTTCTGGTTTTTTTTGCCCTTTAGGGAACACTTGGCCCTCATTCAAGGTTTTCTCCACTGTTCTGAGACCTAGAAACTTACCTTTTTTTAAAGTAAAAATTTCATCTTTAAATAATCACTCCAGGAGCTTATCCTGTAAGAAAACTGCCACATATTGCAAGATGCACTATAAAATCATTTGATTCTCCAGCACTGACCTTGTGAACAATGTTAATGTATTTGTGTATTTTGTGTTAATGTATTTTCGTCACAGAGAAGTCAACTGATTTGCAACACACGTTGGTGTGACACAACACTGCTACATCTTTTAGCATATGAAAATATCCATGCAAATGTATACAACTTGAGTGGTGCATGAAATAGAAATATCTGGCAAGGGATATATACTCTATTTTCTGTAGCATGTGAGATGTCATGGTATTGATACTGCTACTCTTTTGTACTTGTAACGTAGCTCGTAGTGGGAGTCGTTTATGAGAGTATCTGAGCTCTGAACAGGAACTGGGGCTGTGGCTTGTCATGGGTTGTGGTGCAGAAACTAACATCCGTTTGTATCAGCGAATTTCATGTCTAGCATTTTGCAGTAGTTCCTCCCAGCTTAGTGCTGTTCTTTTATCCTGGATTTACCAGCCTGAAACAGTGAAGTTATTCTGGGCTCAAAAAGATTTCCATGCACTCCGTTTTCTTTAATGTGGCTTCTACTGAATCTTCTCCAGCCTCATTGTACTTGTATCAAAGATAATTGCAGAAGTTCTTTCAGTTTGTACTATGGTAGATCAGGCCTACTTCAAAACCCAGAAGCCCACAGAGAGTGATAATGAAAAGGTAAAATGGGAAATAGTTCCATTGTTTGCAGTGGGGCTGGTCACGGACCAAGGTTCTGCATAAAGCTAGGAGGATCGGAACCTAAGACCTGGAACTTGCATTGGATACTGTGAGGTTGGATGTTGCCCATTGAGGAGCCCTGTTGAAGTCAGTGGGACTCTGGAGGGGTTCAGTAGTAACAGTTGCAAGATCAGAGCCTAAATGTCCATTCCCCATGGCACAAACCACATGCAGAGATTGGAGTTATAAAGTTATCTATAGGTGTTTATAGCTGTGAGCAAAAATGCCCTTTTAAAAAAAGTCTGTTTATATATTATATTTAATAATAAATGATATATCATTTATATTATTATTTTCTGCTCGTCTCACTGAAAGAGAACAGATTTCTTATATTTTCAAAAATATTTCCCTCTGGGCTGAGATTAAGCATAGAAACACCAACACAAAAGGAGAGGGGGGTTTCTTAACCCCCCTGGCCCCCCACAAAACTCCACACAAACATATGAGCAAACAAAAATTAAGATGAAAGTTGATTAGCTCCCTTAACTATAACATTTAGTACTGTAAAAGTTATATCTGTAAATCTTTACTAATTCTATATTTGGTCTGGATCATTAGACATGTTGATTTGTATTCATCGTGATACATCATGATTAACTTTTAACCATGACAACTGTAGTGTGTCCTCATTATCTAGTTTCCACAATACATGCAAATATATGTGTGGAAATATATCTTTATCTTTTGTGCTTGGAGATTAGGACGTTGCAACACAGCTTTTACTATCATGCTATCTAGTAAGTAGGGTTGCATAAATCTATTTTTAGAGTGGAGATCCCAGTTTGATTCTAGTTTATATATGTGTATATATGGTACTATTATTGGTTGTATAAAAATTAAGCTTTTACTTCATATAGCTTTCTTTGCATTTACTATCCTGTGCTGATGTAGTACAGGTTTTTTTTTTTCTCTTTTCAACATACCAATTTTACTCTACTGGTTTCTGTAATATTGCCATTGTTTTTAGTAGAGTAATTCTTTCAGATCTCCTGCAACTTGTTTTTGGCTTTCATCTCCATCTGACAGTCTTGTGTGAAAGACAAAATCAATCTTTGGTTGTCATTGAGCACATTCAGACATTTTAGTGTTTTACTTTAAAATTAACAGCTAGTTTTAAAATCATTATGTTCTTTGTAATTTTTATATATAATAAAACAGGTTTTGAAAGTCCAGTTGGATTTAATTTCCATTTACTTTTTCAAATGTTTCTTGTGCCTTAATATGCTTAAATGGATTCTTAAACAAACTTTCATGAGATAATAGCACCATTTGTGTCTATGTACGTATAGCAAATGGTAACCGACTTTCAGTCACTTGAAGAGCAGGTCAGAAATTGTTGACAAAATAAACAAACAATGGAAATGAAAATGTCCCTAGTTGTTTATGGGTTTTCCCCACCATTTTCTGTTCTGCTTTATGCTGTGCTGATATAGGCCAGTTTTAAAATGGTGTTCGAGAAATAAAAGGCTGAGTGTCCCATTACCAAACTCCTGAGACATTCATTTCTTTTAAGTGTTTACAGTTTTCTTTAGTATGTATAGTTAAGAAGGTCGTTTTTACTGGTTTGATGTAATGAGTTAGGTAACTGAGGATTGCTTATGGATTACTTTTGTCAGGGGCGGCTCTAGGGATTTTGTCGCCCCAAGCACAGCAGGCAGGTCAAAGCCTGGAGCCGCCCCTGACTTTTGTCCTTCCTCTAGAGCACTGGGTATTTGGCTTCTGGCAGAAGCAGGATGGTCTGATACACCTATGAGCATAGGATTTGTCATACTGAATACAGTGGTTTCTGCTTGAATTGTAAATGTTTGCCTTTGAGTCATCACTTTTCTTTTGGATACCACTGAATTTCCTAATGTTGCTTTGTCATAGGTTACGGTTAAATTGTCTAACTTAAGACGAGGAAAACATTCAAGGGACTCCATCAATTTGAATATTACATTTTCCTCTGAAATCTTTTGTGTGTGTATGTGAGAAAGAGACACTTAGAAACAAATGAAATTTCAATTTGATGGAACTGTACATGACATCTCATGATAGGCTGTGAAGTAAATGTAAAATTCTTATAACTAGATGCTTACCTAGGGACGCTATATGCAAAATAAATGCTATAGGTTTTGAAATCATGTTAAAAACTGTTGATAACTTCCCCTTTGTGTGCAAAATTTCCATTAACTTAAATGAGAGCATGATGTAGATCAGCTTTTCTCAAATGCGGCCCCCATGGCTGCATGCAACCTCCAGGGACTTTTCTTGTGGCCACAAACTCATGGTGCTGTGATGGAGGTGAGGGGCAAAGTAGTGCCCCCTCCCTTCCCTTTTGCTTCTGGATGCACCGTCTTGGTGTTGGTTGCTGGGGCACAATGCTGGAGGAGCAGGCAGTTGGTGAAATCTCCACCTTCCCAGGAATGTTGAGACCCAGGCTTTGGGCTCCAGCCCCAGGTAGAGTGACCAGACAGCTAGTGTGAAAAATCAGGATGAGTGGGGGGTAATAGGAGCCTATATAAGAAAAAGACTCAAAAATTGGGACTGTCTCTATAAAATCAGGACATCTGGTCACCCTAACTCCGGGGCGTTGTGGTTTGGGCTCCAGTGGTGCGGTGGCAGGCTCCTGGCTCTGGCCAGGCAGCTTCATGGCCCATCCCCAGGCCCCATCCCTCAGCTGCAGGGCTTCGGGCTCCAGCCCCCCGCTGCCTCCCTTTGCCTCCCACCTGGTCCCCGCTGCCTTCCCCAGCCCCTCCTCCCTCCATCCAATCCAGGGCTTAATTTGTCTCCAGGCTTGCCAGGGCTGAGTAAATCTGCTGTGAAAAGTGATACTTGTATGTTTGGTAATATCACTTTTAATAACCAACTTATTAGCTAGAAATAAATACATTAGAATGATTTGGATGTGTTTGTTTTTCCTAAAGTTTATTAAGTAGCGTCCACCAGCAAGAGTAGATGGCCACACTCGGAGGCCACCAAAAGAGTTGTCCTGAGAATTCCTGAGTTGAATAGCACTGTTCAGCTCAAAGGATCCCAATGAAATTTTACAAACCAAACAGGGATCTCTATCTCCCATGTACTGAAATGCAGATACTTCTGGAATGCAATACATGTACAATTTGACAGGTCATACTATCATACTGCAGTTTAAGGTTGGAAGTGAAGAACACTCTCCACTTGGAATTGCAAATATAATTTCAGGTGGGCAGAAGAAAGGAAGCATTATGTAGAGGTGAAAGCATAAACTTGGTAGTCAGGAGACTTAAATTCTGTTCCTGGTGTGACTTAAGACACTCTGTGTTCATCTTTCCTTATCTAAAAAACAGGGACAATAATTCGCCTTGTGTCAAAGGAGTCTTATGGATCTTTCTTCACTGATCTTTGGGATCCCTGGATAGAGATAGGTGTTATAGAATGAAAATAATATAATTTGCTAGAAGTGGAATTTATCCAGGATACTGGCATTGTGTCCTTATTCTTTGTGAAAAATAATGTGGGATTTTTAACAAGCACAAGTGGTCAGGTGAAGTCTCAGCTTTATGTGCCATGTGAAAGTCACCACTTACAGCGGCACAGTGCCTCTGCTCTAAGGCACTGATTTCGTTCCCATTCAGAGGGAAGAGAGCTGCTCCCAGAATCATGGACACCACTCGGGGCTGGTCTACACTTGGAGGGGATCGATCTAAGATACACAACTTCAACTACGTGAATCGCGTAGCTGAAGTCGAAGTATCTTAGATTGAGTTACCTACCGTCCTCATGGTGCGGGATTGACGTCTGCGGCTCCCTCATCAACTCCGTTACCGCCGTTCACATTGATGGCGTTCCGGAGTCAACAGGAGCACTTTCGGGGATCAATATATCGCGTCTAGATGAGACGCGATATATCGATCCCCGAGAAATCGATTGCTACCCACCAATACGGCCGGTAGTGAAGACGTACCCTTAATGTAGAAAGGTGACCTAATTCTGATTCTGCCTCCCAGACTGTGGATTATCGTCATTCACAGCTTTCACAAACTGAGGACAAGTTATTCTCCATTCAGGAGCTCCCTCTGTTCACTCCCCTTTCTGTGCTGCGTACAGTATATCCATCAGACTCTAGCTTGTTTTCAAGGCTGTATGCAGGGACTTTTCATTTGACTCTGCTGATCTCTGACTTTTTTTTCCTCATCCCTTTCCTATCATCTCTCCTCATTTAAGTTACTATTTCTTTTCTTTTCTTTGGCAGAGCGGTCGCCTTTGTCTGAGCCATTGAGTAACTATTTTTGTGTTCTGAGTTAAAATAGGGAATTGCAGAACTACCCTGACAGCATGCTTGGCAAATCCATACTAGAGTTTTCTCGAGGAGGTGGGAGGCGGGGCTGGTCCTTGCTGCTGGTCTTTGTCCAGCCGCTTTTTGAACAGTATCTGGTCTCACAGGGCAAACGAGGCCTGTGGAACTGGTAGACAGATTCTCCTGGAGAAAAGCGACTGATGGGGAGGTGACAAAGGTTTCCTCTTTAGATTTCCGTTAAATTAAAAAGTTCAAATCACACAGGCTTCATTTCCCACCTTATCACTGAATCAACATGCATTCACCACAGTTTGAATACTTCTTTAATTGAATGTCCAACCAAATGAAACTGTCTCTCACTTCATTAGCAGGCTGCTTTTAGTGTAAATTTGAGCAATATAAAGGGATGAATTATTGATGATGATTCATGTGGTGGCCAGAATTGTACCTAGCAGGCCCGCTGACAGCAATTCCGGGCCCCAGGGCAGAACAGTCGATGGCCCCCCGCATGCACAAGCCATACCCAAATGGATGCTGTCTGCCTGACATTTGGGCAGTGCTGGGCACACTCTTCCAGCACGGCCAGGGCTTCCACATGCCTGTCCAGTGGGGTTGCCAACTGTCTAATTGCGCAAACCCAAAGACCCTTGCCCCACCTGCTGCCCCATCCTTTCCCTGATACCATGCCCTGTCCCGCCCCTTCTCTGAGGCCCCGCCCCTGCTCACTCCATCCCCTCTTCCTCCGTCACTCACTCTCCCGCATCCTCACTCACTTTCACCAGGCTGGGGCAGGAGTTTGGGGTGCGGGAGGGATGTGCAGGCTCTGGGAGGGGGTGAGGGGTCCAGGAGGGGGTGATGGGGTGCGGGCACTGGGAGGGGTGTGGGGTGCGGGTGTTGGGAGCTGGGGAGAGGATGCAGGTGCTGGGAGGGGGTGAGGGGTGTGGGAGGGAGTGTGGGCACTGGGAGGGAGTTAAGGTGTGGGCTCTAGGCTGGGGCAGGGGGTTGGGATGCAGGAGGGAGCCAGGGGGTCAGTGCTGACCTCTGGCGGCTCCCGAAAGTGACCAATGGGAGCAGCAAATTTCGTGCTCGGGTTGGGGGCAACATGCGGAGACCCTGGGGCTGCAGGGATGTGCCAGCTGCTTCTGGGAGTGGTGTGGAGTGAGGGTGCGCAGGAAGCCTGCCTTAGCTCTGCTGCGCTGCCGGCGGTGGCCAGGTGCCCCCGGCCCTTTTAAATTACCTGGGCCCCTGGGCAATTGCCCCCTTTGCACTTCTGCCTGACCACCCCTGTTGACGGGCTTGGTATCTAGAGAAGTTGTGGCTCCCATGTCATAAGATTGGAAGGAAAGTTCTAATTGTATCCCTCACCCCAGGCTACCTACATGTCCTATTAAGTTGTACTGATTTGCTTTGCTGTTGCAAAACCAAACTTTATTTTCCAAAGTACTATGTAACAAACCCCAAATGAAAGAACTTGGATGTCCTGGAATAGCATTTTTGATGTAGGCTCTGACATACTGCTGTTCCATACGTAAACTCCTCAGCTCTTGATGTCATGATATCAACAGGAGAGCTCCATGCACAGTAGGGATAGCAGAATATCAGTCAACAGCCTAGTGTAGAATGTTTTAATAGTTATTTCACATGGTATTTTAAAGGCCAGAATTATTTTTTCGTGAATTTTCCTCAAGGGATAATTTGCATGAACCCAAGTAAGAGAGATTGAAATGCAGTCCAATGGAATTATGGAAGTACCAAAAATGATGTTTACTGTTTGTGTTAAGAACAATCTAAATTATCTGTGCATAATAGATAATTATCTGAACTTCTATACGCCTCGGAAGTGTCTTATGAATATTAAGCTCGCCTATCAACACCAGTATGGAAAAAGTGGTGTTACCCCATTTTACAGCTGGGGAAAAGAGACACTGAAGCTGGGACATGTCCAAGGCCTGTGGCACTGGCAGGGTTAGAATTTAGCTCTCTTGAGTCCTTTAATTTAACCACATGGACCATTCCTGCTCCATTTGGTCTGGTGGCTTCTGAGGTTGTCAGACCTCATGTGTGTGTCCAGAATGGAAAGACTGGATTACCAAGAAGTTCATTTGGGAATCAGTTACACTCTAACCACAGGATGTAGTTCTTTAATAATTTCTTGAGGCATCTGTGTGTGCTTGTTTTTGGGAAGGGTGGTGGTTTGGGGTTTGATCATGCATGGTGCTGAGCAGTTTCATGTGGGACATTAAATTATGTATTTAAACAGTGTCCCCTTCCATGAGAGGCTGTATGGTGTAGTGGATAAGGCAATGGACTAGGAGTTATGAGAGTGGGTTCTGTTCCTAGCTCTGCAACTGATCTTATGTATGACCTTTGTCAAGTCACGTCACCTCTCTGTGCCTCTGTTACCCCACTCTTTGTGTTGTCTGTTTTAGATTGTAAAATCTTTAGGTCATAGCTTGTCTTTTAGGAACACAGGAATTACCACACTGGTTCAGATCTGAGGTCCATGTAGTCCAGTATCCTGCTTCTGACAGATACTTCACAAAAAAACAAGAAGAACCTTGCAGTAGTCAGATGTGGAATAATCTTCCATAATCATTAGGCCACATCCTAATCTTTTCATAATAACAGAATGATTTAAGCCTGAAGTTTGAGGTTTAATATCCCTTCCAGAATGTTTGTCAAGCAATAACAACTATAACTTTGGGTATTCTTGTTATCCACAAAAATAGCCAATCTGTGTTTGAAACTTGCTAAGAATGCACTATGATGTCTTAACTACTTCCTATGGCAATGAGTCCCAGAGTCTAATTACATACCATGTGATAAAGTGTTTCCTTTTATTAGTTTTGAATTTGCCATCTTTTAATTTAATTGAATGTTCCCTTGTTCTTGTGTTGTGAGACAGGAGGCCAAAACTCCTTATCTGCCTTCTGTTATACTCTTCTTATTTCAAATTCTTGAATCAGGACCACTGTTGTTTGGTAAACAATCTTGATCTTTTTAATTTTCAGATGATAGATTTTTTTCCTCAGTTCTAATAATTCTTGTTGCCCTTCTTCATCTAATTCTGCGGTATCCTTTTTGAGATGGTCGGGGTGGGGAGTACATAACATACTTTCAAAAAGAGGGCAGAGCATTGGTTTATATTATGGTATTATGATACAGTTAATCTAGAGTTTTGTAAGGAGTATGACTATTTTAATTTTTCCTTCCATATCATATATATGTGTTCATATATCAACATTTAACTTCATTTGCCACCATATTACCCAGTGACCTAGCTTGGTTAGGTCTCTCTGAAGTTCTTCACAGTCCTTTCTGGTTTTGGACAACATAAATAAATCTGTATCATCTCCAAATTTTGCTAGCTCATTACTCACTCCCATTTTTAATTACTAACAAACGTATTAAACAACATTGGACTTGATATGGAACTTTGAGGTACCCTACTGGTAACCTTTTGGCATGGTGAAAATTGACCATTTAATCCTATTCTTTATTTTATATCCAAGCTGGTTTTTGATCCATGACAGTATTTTGCCTCTCACCCCGTGACTACTTAGGCCAGGTCTACACTGCGACTTTAAATCGGTTTAATGGCCGATATACCGATTTAACGCTGTATCCGTTCACACGACGTCGTCATTAATATCGAGTTAACGCGGAGGTGCATTTGAGGCAAACGCCATAGCACAGCAATCATGGACCCTGAGATCACAAACGGTATCCTGCCACGTTGTCCAACACCTTCGCGTACTCTCGTGCTGACTATCTGAACAATGAACTGCAAAGGCAGGAGGAGAGGAGAGGCAGCTATTGCTGAGCGGCAGAGGACAGCGATGACGAGATGGAGGCAGAATTCTCCATAACGTGGCCCCAGCGTTTTGGAGCTACTGTATTAACGGGGCATCTACTACCCATTGAACGCCGATTGGGCACGGAAACAAGCACAGCCTGGTGGGACACATTGTTTTGACGGTGTGGGAC
>NC_133787.1:15841722-15983253 GCF_003597395.2 Chelonoidis abingdonii | reverse complement strand
AAAAAGGCGCCAAAGGGTTGTCTGCTGCCTTCACAAAGGGAGGGGTGAGGCTGTACCCAGCACCACCCGGGGCAATGTTTTATGCCCCATCAGGCACTGTGCTCTCGACACGGAAGTGGGAACTATGGGATAGCTGAGGAACAGCTACCCACAGTGCACCGCTCCTGAAATCGATGGTAGCCTTGGACCATGGACATAAGCAATCGATTTTTTGATCGCACTGTGGACGCGCAAAACCGATTTTATAACATCTGTTTTGTAACATCGGTTTAAACTACTTCGAAATAATCGTGCATTGTAGACGTACCTTTAGACTTTATTAGTGTCATGGGAGAGACCTTATCAAAGCCCGTTTGAAAGTCTAAATAAATTATGTCAACAATTTATTTTATCCACTACTCTATTGATATATTTAAATCAACTCTAATAGATTAGTGAGGTTTTTTTTTTTATTTGCAGAAGCCATGCTGGTTAGATCTTATCATAATCTTCCAGGTGCTTCATTATTCTATTTTTAAATATTATTTCAAACCGTGTATCAGGTACAGATGTAAGGCTGGCTAGTCTGTAATTCCCTGGTCACCCCTTGTGTCCTCTTTTAAATACAGGGACGACATTTGCAACCTTCCAATCCTGTAGAACAGCAGCTGATTTTAATGAGGCTATATTGTTAGCAGCTCAAATACTTCATGTCTGAAGTCTTTCAGAATTCTTGGATATATACGCCTACACCCAATGCCTGAAAGAATGAGGCACCTTGACCAGGAAAACAAGGGGCCCGAAGTCAGGCGAACCAACCACTAGGCCCTTAAAGCACCCTGTTACAATCTGTACAGATTCAATTGCGTGGTCCTCTCCACTCAATGTTTTTTGGTATGCATCTATACAGCGTCTCACACAATGTGTCCCTGATCTCACTTGCAGCCTCTGTGCCCTACAGTAATACAAATAATTAACAACAACAGTATGTTAGATGAGGAAGGGTTGGGCTTCAGTAATTCTCACACTAAGTTTATACAAAATGTTGCCATGAAATCTGTGAGGGTGAATAATGTGTTTATTTCTTAAAATAGCCTAGACTGACAGTGTTGCTTAATTGTTGGTGTTTCTTAAATAAAAGCATAGCAGTTCATAACCTTTGGAATGTGAGCTAAGTTTTGCTCACTAAAGGATTAAAAATGAACTCTCCAGTATCTAACCTTAGACATAAAATTGCAAACAGTAGGTTGAGTGTAAACAAAGCTCTGATTTCAGTTCTTGTGCCATGTGGAAAAGCAATAATCCATTGAGATTTAAAAGCATGTCAGCAGTGCTGGATAAACTGAAACCTACCAGTGCACTGGAGAAATATGAGAAAATCACAGACTGTTCCTGGTGTCACTCTGAGGTTGATTATAAAGGAAAAAACACATTCAAATTTAAACTTCCTGTGTTTAAGAGAATAGATCAACAAAATATTGCTCCCAGGTGACCTGTACTCTGTTTAGGGAGTCAAGTGATGCAGATGTATCTAGGAGATGAGCATATAATATATTACATTTGTGGGCAAGAAAATAAATAGCTCAAGGAGTTCAAATGGAACAAAAAATGGAAATGAAGAAAGGAAGATATTGAAGGCTCAATGAGTTACAAGAGGTAGGAGTAGGGTTGCTCCATAATACTGTGCTGCGATTCTTTTAAAAATAGCTTAAATTGTAGAACGTGATGGTCCTTTGACTTGTCTTGTTCTCTCTTGTGCGCGTGTAGTGCGTACAGAGCAACATTCTGTAGATGCAGTTGTAGGTCCAAAAGCCATTTCAAGGCCACCTCTGTGACGTTGTGGATATCCTCCATTTCAGCTCTGAATCCATATATGGGGTACCCCACTAAGTTCCCTCTAAGCTGCACAGCCACACAGCAGGCTGTCAAGGGCCACACAGATGCGCAGCCACGAGCCTGGAGAGGAGAGAGGTAGTGGGGTGGACAGGGAGCAAGTTGGGGCATGCAGGGCTGCGGTGTGGAGAGGAGCCCTGGAGCTGCCTGTACCCCAAACCCCTCATCCCTGGCCCCATCCTAGAGCCCTCTTCCCTAGAGTGAGAAAGTTGCAGTGATGTAAAATCCATGTAGACAAGCCCTGAGTTTTTCTTTTCAGTTTCAAGTTGTTTCAGTGTTTTTTCCCATTACCTTTAATGATCAACCATTGTCTCTACATGGCTAGACAATGCTAAGTTCTTGGAGCTGGTTTTGTGTAAACACTTGGCCTGGGAGGTGCCTTCCCTGCTAACTGACTCACCACGCTGCTGTGAGGTGGTGCTGCAGTTACACTACATTTACAGTTTTCTACGCCTATATACATGCATACATTCATAACCAGAACATATATACATCTCTCTTAATGACCATCAAGTTCAGGGCATTACAGGCTTTCACAAAAGATCTTATCTGGCATATTTTTATACACCATAACATTGTCTACAGTTGCTTGATTCAATTGTTTATTTTTGGGATTCAGACCACCCTGTTCTCCCATTGGGGTAACTGGACCTTGACTGTCACACCTCCTCTTGTTAGTTTGTTGCTGGAGTTTTGTTCATTGGCCATGACATAAGCTTCACCTCCGTCCCCTCTTTTCTGGACAGTGTGTCAGGTACCTTGTTCTCCAACCCTCAGTAAGATTAATTTCCATATCGTATTCCTGCAAAGCTATGCTTCAGCGTGGCAATCTGAAATTGGTTCATTTTGTTTCATGGAGAATTCTTTTGTAAAATATTTACAATTACTGTTGCTGAGAATAATTTTGTATAGATAGTTGAATGGGAAAGTGTATAACTTTATCAGGATATGGAAAAAGTATGTGTTTGAGAGCCTGCTTTGGATGCTGACCAATGTGTGTCATTAGTGTGCATATTTAATATTTTTTTGTCTTCCAAAATGTTTTGTGATGTATATATTTTGAAAATACTGCTGAAAGAATAGCATTTATTTTTTTCAGTGTTAAGCTTGTTATGGTAAAATATACTACATACACCCACATGGAGGCACACACATTTACACTTGGTAAGAACAATATGCCCTGTGCTGTTCCTGATAAACCGAATGAAGAACAATGTTTTATCATGATAGAGACAGACATAAGGTAAATATCGACATTTCTATTCAGAGTAATTTTTTAATGAGCGCTAGTTCAAAAGTGACTGTTTCTGCAAAGACTAAAGAAAATCATTCTTCTTTGAACTCAGTGTAAACGTTACAAGTCTCAAGCCAAAATGATGGGGTGCTAAAATAGGGATTTATCACAGAAGTTGGCTGATACCACAACTATACAGGGGCAGCTGCCTCTCGTAATACTGAAGATAGCTTTTGGTATGGGACTCCTGTTATTGTACTATGCCAGTGTTATGTAAACTGCCCATACGTACTTTCTTTGTGACTCCATCCCAACTTTTATATATACTGGTTTTAAAAAAAACAACAACAACCTTGTAGAACTGAGATCAGTTCTGAAGTAGGCTTGAGAGGAGCATGCTTTGAACTACTGGGAAGATTCCACAGCTGGTAACCACGCAGTGCTTGAGTAATCCTATTTGTATTTTTTTATATTTTTAAACAGTTATTACAGCAAGTATCTTTAAAGGATCATTCATGTTTTGAATAAAAAATGACCTTGCAGGTCAGGCGAGCAAATACATCTCATAACTGGTTTTGTTTGACTTTACTCTTTCCTTTTTTGCCATTTCCTATTCCCTTTTTCTTCCCCTCCAATGTATTGTTAACACTATTGACATAAATACCATATAATGAAATTTGTGTTTCCAAAATTTAGTTAATACCATGCCAGTGAAAGTTCAGTCAATGACCTGATGTCTTGATTAGGTCTGGTAAGGATCAAATAAGTTTGGAAATGTGTATTGTGAATCAGACAGATGTTATAGTTGGTCCAGTTTAAGACTAGGGTTTCTTAATACAGACAGTATCTATCCTGTATTCAGTATTGTAGCTGTGTTGGTCCCAGGATATTAGAGAGACAAGATAGGTGAGGTAATATCTTTTATTGGACCAACTTCTGTTGATGAAAGAGACAAGCTTTTGAGTTTAACAGAGCTCCTCTTTAGATCATCTGCACAGTTTGGGATTTCTACAGATTTTAGATATTAATGGTTATGTCAGATTTGTTCATTTCTGTGGCTAGTAAAATATCCCTAAAGTTAACATATAATTGCTGTGTTGTCTTGTTCTTTTGCTATCTAGTCCAATTCTCAAAGTCTCAAATCTCGATGGACAAAGGAAAAGTTTGCTCTAATAAGTAACAGACTAAATGTGCTGTTGAAGAATAAAGAGAAATCTGCTTTATATTAAAACTTGGCTAAACAAAGTTCGTGTCTTTTAGCATTATTGTTTAATATGGATTAGTCACTTTTATTTGTAATTTTTTGGCTTAGGTTCTGTAA
Source organism: Chelonoidis abingdonii (assembly GCF_003597395.2). Lineage (NCBI taxonomy): Eukaryota > Metazoa > Chordata > Testudines > Testudinidae > Chelonoidis > Chelonoidis abingdonii. The sequence goes on along the minus strand of NC_133787.1, from coordinate 15,978,826 downwards.
TTGCAGCAAAGTATTGGCCCATTCAATACTATGTAAATAACATTTGGGTAAGTGTGAAAAGCAGCTGCTGTTACAGCACAACATGCAGTGCTCCTTATGTAACTTGTTAAATGTTCTTCAGTCAAAATGAAATTGGCCTACAAACTGTTGCTAAGGAAATAGGTGCCTGTGGTTAGTGCTGAATGCAGAGGGGTTTGTGATCAGAAAGTGGTTTAAAGTACACAGGCTGCATGTCACTTTATTTTCCTGAAACTCACCTCTCTTGACGAGCAGCATGAGACAAAATGCTAACGTTTCTTTGACTCTTGAAATTTGTTCTTCACAAATATACATAAAAGTTTTTTTTCTGTTCTGTTCTGTCCTGTAAACTAAAATATTTTGTGTATACTGCTCACACTTGCTACCTTATTCTTTTCAGTGTCTTTATATGCTGTTAAATATTTGTTGGGTCTGATCCTGCAAACACTTTTACGCACATGAGCAACTTCCCCATTTGAACATAAAGTTGTTCACATGCGTAAGTGTTTGCTAGATCAGAGGAGCCAGTGAATGTTGTATTTTCAGTTCATCATAAAAATTCAATGTACTGTAATGAAACTGAGTGGAATCTTGGCCCTACTAATATCACTGAGAGTTTTGCCATTTATTTTAATGGGGCCAGGATTTCACTCAATAATATCCTTTTCCTAGAGGTAGTTTAATGTTACAAGTAGAGGTTGCTGCATTAGCTCCCTTAGGAAACTTTGAATTTTTCAACCTTGGGCTTGGTCTACACTATCAACGTACGTTACGTTGGTATAATTACGTAGCTCAGAGGTTTGGAAAATCTCCATCCCGAGTGACGTAGTTGTACTAACCTAACCCTTGGTGTAGACAATGTCAATGGGAGTGCTAATGGGAGAAGCTCTCCCGTTGGTGCAGATAGCATCTTCACTAAGCGCTACAGCAGCACCAAGCGGGGGTGCTGTAATCATAGACAAATCCTTAGATACCCAGCTCTTTTAGGAAGTTTTGGAGAGCCCATACTAAAGTGTTACACTGATTTGGAAAGATTTCTTGTTCCTGGAGTGACAGAGAAATTTATCACTGAAGCTTTAGCAAAATGCCTGAAATCTGGTTAGCCAAATAATGGGCCACGTCACCTTGAATGGTCAATTGAAATATGTGTTAACTACTTATGCTAAACAATCTGTTCTATCTTGTATTTCACTGTGACCCTCTGTGTAAGTTCCCCAGACCTGAAGAAGAGCTCTTGTAAGCTCAAATGCTTGTCTCTTTCACCAGCAGAAGTTGGGCCAATAAAAGACATTACCTCACCCAGGGCTGGTGCAAGGATATTTCATGCCCTAGATGAAACTTCCACCCTACACCCCCCCTCTGGCCCGGGGAGCCGGGGCCGTCCCTAGCCATTTTGGTGCCCTACGCAGCCCCCCAGGTCTCCACAAGGGGAAGGGGGGCCCAGACCTCCCAGACCTCCATGGGGTTGCTGTGTGTGGCCCTGCCCCAGGCCTCCACAGGAATGGGGGGACTGGTCCCAGGCCTCCGTGGGGGACAGAGGGCTGGCCACTTCCTGCAGGAAGTGGAGTGATCTGGCCCTAGCCTGGTCTGCTCCCCTGGCTCCCAGCTGCTCCCCCCCATGGAGGCCTGGGGCCCCAACCTGCTGTGCTCCCCTGGCTCCCAGGCTTGGAGGGAAGGGGGACCGCCCCTCAGCACTCACCAGCAGCGCGGCTGGGAGCCAGGGGAGCGGACCAGGCTGGGTCTGGGTCGCTCCACTTACCATGCTGTGAGTGCAGGGTTGGGCCTGGCTGCAGTCTTCAGGGTGGTGGGGTTGGGGCAGAGTGGGGGTGAGGCTGGAGCGGAGGAGGGGCAGGAAGAGGCGGGGATAGGGCAGAGCAGAGGGGGGCCATGGAGAAGAGCCGGGGAGTCTCCCCTGCGGCAGCTCCCCACCCCGCGGCTCCTCCCCGGCAGCAGCCCTCCCCACCTCCGCCTGGGCAGCCCCCCTCTGCGGCAGCTGCCTACCCCAGCTCAAGTCCATTCCGCCTTCTTCCATGAGGACACTGGCGCTGCTCCACTTCTCCCACCTCCCAGGCTTGCAGTGCCAATCAGCTGTTTGGCGCGGCAAGCCTGGGAGGGGAGGAAAATTAGAGTGGTGGCGGCCTGTTCAGGGGAGAAGGCGGAGTGGAGGTGAGCTGGGTCGGGGAGTGGTTCCCCTGCACCCCTGCCCCCCCTGTTACTTGCTGCAGGTGGCTCTCCCCACACCCCCCTGCCCCAGCTCACCTCCACGCCACCACCTCCCCTGAGCGTGCTTTTTGGCGCCCCCAACCACTTGGTGCCCTAACAGCTGCCTAGTTCGCCTAGTGGTTGCACCGGCCCTGACCTCACCGACCTTGTCTCTCTAAAATCCTGGGACTGACTCGGCTACAACAATACTGCAAGCAGTTAGCCAAATAAACATTTTAGCACGGCTCGGTGAGTCCTTTTGCAGTAACAGAACTCAGAAATAATTTTCCTCCAGGGAAAAAGGTTAGTCCCATGAAGTCTAATTTCAGAAGTCCCATTTAAAAATAAAAAATCAGGTTACTTATAGATACCTGGCTGCTACAGGGGTTAATTCCTAATCTGTTCATCCGGATTCTTATACCTTTAATGTCAGTACATCTTATATACTCTGCTTAGGATGCCACAGTGTCTATTATACCTTGACAGATTTTAGCAGTGGAGAATCTACAGCCTTTTCACCAAACCTTAGTTCCATTGATGTTAGTGGGAGTTTTCCTGTTGAATTTAGTGAGATCAAGATTTGGTCTGTTGTGTATACTGCTGACGTTCTGCCTGATTTTACATTTAGAGTCCATAGGACAATGCACTTAGGTAGGCTTTAGATTTCTTCATCCATTACCATGCTCATCTCACTACTGTTTTGTGCTTTCCCTTCTCCTCCTGTTCATGTGATATTCACCCTCTTTTGCAGCCTGTAAGCCATGCTATGTGTGCTGGCAGGGAATTTACCTTGACTGAAATCTTCCGGCCTGAAGAGGCAGAACCTAGGAATGTAGAACATGGGCTTTTAATAAATATAAATTTGCTATCACCATACGAAGCAGAGTGGCTCTGCTGTGGAGAGCAACCTGAGAAGGTAAATCTGAATAAAACATCTCAAGCAGACCTTGGGTATCATGGGACTGGATATTACGAGTTACTGGAAACATGGGGGAATGCCACAATAATTAAGTAGAGAGACAAGGGGAGGTTTGACGTAATATCTTTTATTGGACCAACTTATGTGGGTGGGAGAGACAAGCTTTCAAGCTTACACAGGTATAAATTTGAAAGCTTCTCTCCCATCCACAGAAGTTGGTCCAGTAAAGATTTACCTCATCTCTTGTCTCTCTAATATCTTGGAAACCAAACAGCTACAGCAGCACTGCATACAACAATAGTTACCATTCAGATGCATATTCAAAGTGTCTGAATAGCTAACCGAAGTCTGAGAGCCAAGGATCTAGTCTGTGGGTATTATTAGCATGTGAATTCTTTGGCTGCATAGATGGAATTGTCTTTTACACACTATCAAGTAGCTCAGCAACGCAGTATTTTGAGATTTAGAATAAATTCCAGTGGGAAAAAGCCAAATGTGGGGAATGGTGGGAGTTAGTCTTTGGTAGAAGGGTCTGTCTAACTTGTTCAGTGTTAAGTGTAAAATTGCAGGGAGGATAACATTTGGCAGCATTGCCATGACTGATCTTACTGAACTGTAGCTGGAGTGGCCACAGGGACCACAACCCCAAAGGGGAAATGGAAATGTTGGTTGCTGCGTACTGCATGTGTTACAGTGCTCCATGGAGTTTAGCGTGAGACGCTGCTCTGGAACTGAGGACTGACAACTTCTGTGTGAGGTTCTCTCCACCTTCATCTTGGCCTTGCCTGAGCATGTTGCTGGTTCTCTCCTACTGAAGAGGAAACCGGGGCTCCATCTTCTGTTTCACTAGCTCTCTTTGTAAATATACCTCTGTCATAAACACATAGCTAAGGGTTAATGTTTCTTCTACCTGTAAAGGGTTAACAAAGGGAACCAAACACCTGACCAGAGGACCAATCAGGAAACCGGATTTTTCAAAGCTCAGGGAGGGAATTTTTGGGTGTGTGTCTTTTGTCTGTCTCTCTGGTCTGTGCTTTCTCGGCTATGAGAGTGATTTCTATCTCCAGGCTTTTCTAATCTTCTGTTTCCAAGGGTAAGTACAAAAGGTAGAAGACAATAGGTTTTTATATTGTTTTTTGTATTTACATGTGTGTAGTTTGCTGGAATGTTTTAAATTGTATATCTTTTGAATAAGGCTGTTTGTTCATTTTCTTTTAAGCAATTGACCCTGTATATTGTCAACCTTGATACAGAGAACATTTTTATGTCTTTTTTCTTCTTTATATAAGCTTTCTTTTAAAACCTGTTTGAGTTTTTCTCTGGTTAAGGCTAAGGAACGAAGGGAGGGGGAAATCTTTTTGTGTTAGATTGACTAGGGTTGAACCTGCATGCCTCTGGGTGAGGGGAGAGACAGTTAATCTCTCTGGGTTTGTGTTTCAGGATGAAGCAGGGAATCTCCTAGTGTACCCAGGGCGGGAAAATCTGGGGAGGTAAGAGAGGAAGGAAGTGGTTTATTTCCCTTTGTTGTGAGACTCAGGCATCTAAGTCTTGGGGTCCCCCAGGGAGGGTTTGGGAGACCAGAGGCGCCAGAGACTGGAAATCTGGCTGGTGGCAGCGCTATCAGATCTAAGCTGGTAATTAAGCTTAGAGGGTTTATGCTAGGCACCCACATTTTGGACGCTAAGGTTCAGAATTGGGATTTATGCTTATAACATGGCGGCAGCGAAGTGGGAAAGATAAGAATCCAGAAGCCAGTAGGAATATTATTTTTCTTTTCTCTGCTAGGACTTTTAAGCAGAGAGAAAGGTTTGGTTTTAAAAGGAGCCAGAGAGAATTTTTTGTCTGTTTCTCTCCTGCTCAGTTTGGCTTGCATTTTAAGCAAGAAACCATTAAGGTTTTGCTCAGTTTGGCTTGCATTTTAAGCAAGGAGCCATTACAGGTGACATAAGGGTCTTTTGTTAAACAATAGAATTCCAGCTGTGAGTAAAGTACCCAGCAGAACACACATGCAAATAAAGTGGTTTTACTAGTTAATTTGCATATGAAAGGTTAGCTAGGAGAGAAGTTAAACAAAAGGACACTGTTGCTAGGCAGACCCCAGGGGGCAACAGAGAGCCAGCAGTTCAGACAATAAACACCAGAGGGCACCCCAACACAAGAAAGCAGGAACCATGAGTTCCAAGGAAAGCCTGAAACAGGAACGATAGGCACCCACATTTTGGACGCTAAGGTTCAGAATTGGGATTTATGCTTATGACAACCTCCCAGTTGCCTCTTGTGGGCTTCAGTCATGCTTCCTCAGCTGACATAGGAGTTTGTAGCTGGCAGTGGGGCAAAGCAAAATGTACATTTTAGCTGGGTCTTGCAGTGGGTGGCCCAAGCAAATGGATTCAGTGAGGGCTCCAGAGATTCTTGAACTGCCTGGATGTTTAAATAAATCTAAAAGATGTAAAGGTACCTCATCATCTTGCATAGAGCAGGAGAGGTGGCCATATACTGGGTTTACTACACAGTTACAGGAAGAAGAAGGAGCGAGGAGAGGCAGAAGGTAGTTTTGTTATAGCCACTGAGCCTAAAATAACAGTGCCATTAAAGGAATGGTGCCAAAGAGAGAGTGTATTCATTTTTTTGTGGAATAGGGATGGGCGCAAGGCAATTTTTAACACTCAATGTCAAGTTAAAACAATGTAGTTTAAAATGAAAAAAAGCTCGAATTAGAAAGGAAGAGAGCAGGCGCATGGGTTACATTGTGGTGGATGTGTGAATACCCACCCTTAGCAATTATATACACTTCTAACGTTTCTTTGGTGCTAATTCTAGCGTTTCTCACTTTAACTGGCACTTATGTACACCTCTGTGTTAAACTGACACTAATGATATGCTGCCATGTAAGAATTGTGATATGACCGGTGAATAAGTCATATACAAAGCCAATCTTTGGCTACAGTGAGATACCACTGTTCTTTCTTTCCTTGAAGTATAGGAAATTTAATGTCTCAGATACCCTTCCTGGTAACTGTTGGTAAATACTTTTGAATACGTACTTACATGCTATATTTGTGCTACCTTCAGAGTAACTAAGCTTGGGAAGCTAATCCTTCAGTGAGAATATTCTTGTTGCCAAGAAGACTAAGTGTTGTCAATACCAAGTTCTTACAGTTCTCAAATTAACATTAGTATGTGAAGTTAGAAAGTATTTTGAAATAACACTAAATTTAATGTTTTACAGTAAATCTTCACAGCTATTAAGTTTGACTGAGAAAGTGGGAAGTGCACAGAGCTTTGCATCCTGTGGCCTCTGGGTTTGTTTATACCTACTGGGGGGAAAGTAGCTTTCCAAAAACACATTATGTAAAATTTTAAAATCGATCATGCTGGTTTAGCTGTTATGCTACGCTGTGAAATCATGTTGAACTGCAAAACTTCTGCTCCTTAGCAGAGTGACTCCCTCAGGAAAGTATGCTCTTGTGCCACTTGATTTTTTTTTTCTTCACCTAAGAAAAGAGAAATATTTGCTTAAGCGGAGGTTATAGTTTTAGTTTCGCTTTTTAGTTTTGACTGTAGAGTACAGATGTTGTGGTGTAACATATATTGCATGGTTGTGCTTTGATAAAGGAGCTTGGCGGGGGGGAATTAAAATGTCCTTCTAAATAAACGCTGCTCCTTTACAAAGCATATTAAAACCACACTTCAAAAACATTTACCTCTTTTTTTTGGTGTTTGTAACAGTTTATCTCAGAGGTGATTGTGTTCCACGGTGATTGAGGGATTCTTTTCGTATATTGGAGTATCTTTTTCTTTCCTGTTTCAGGAGTGTATAAATAGCAATCAGGCTTTTTTCTATCGGGAATTGGAAGGTATTTAATACCTTGATGATAGAAAATATGTATCTGAGGGGCTCCTTATGCTAGGAAGCTTTTTGGTTCCTGCCCCAAAAAGCTTACAATCTAATTTGAGATAAGATGCAACAAGTGAGTGTGACTGGCACTAGGAGTGAACAAGCAATGGAGGGCACCGATAACGATAATGTGCTTATGGGATTTCATAGATTCTTCACTCTGCAATGTGATGGCTTCAGATAATTCAAAACTACTTTTAAGGGCGAAAAGTTATCCCCATCAAGATCCTTTCTGAGCAAAGTGGCATTCCTTGCAGACACAATAAAATCATGTTATGCTGATTTACCATGATGTCTCTTTTGGGAATGTCTTCACTGTAGCAGGGAACAAGTCTCCCACCCAGGTAGACAGACTAGCACTAGCAGGGCTGGAGCTAGCATGTTAAAAATAGCAAAGTTCCAGTTTGGGCTGGAACTTGGGCTCTCAAGCTATGGGGTTGGATGGACTTGACAGTGTGATCTTCTGCTCAAGCCTCAATGTCCACATTTTATTATTTTTAGCACACTAACTTGAGTCCTGTTAGTGCAAATCTGTCTATATGTGCAGGGACACTTGCTCTCTGTGTCAGTGCAGGACATACCCTTTATGGTTTATGGGAGTTGTTGATTCATCTTGCAACTGACTCATGTTTTGTGCTGCATAAACACATTATTGCCAACACCAACCATTCAAAAATCAAATTGTGGGGTCAGGCCTCCATAAATTATGAGATTGACTAAAAAATCATGGAATTTAAAAAATAAACACATTCTGGATTCTTTTTATTTACCTACCGTTTTTTTAAACTTTAGGGTGTTCATGGTCATGATTTTCTTTGCAACCATGAAATTCACTTTACTTTTCATCTGAAAAAAGATTTTCATACATTCATATGAGTCCGGGAGCTGAGGCTGTATGAAAAACACCAAATATTCTGATACTTGTGATTAAAAAGTAAGAATTGGTAACAGTTTTTCAGTATAAGAGACCAAGATCTGGACAACCCAGAGATTGGCTCTGTTGGGTAAAGAATAGCTAATGTAGACATTGCAGCAGCTGTGGGACTGTCCCCTTTCTGTTGTCTATCATACTGACCCTTGGCTACGGCTGATTTCCATTCGTGACTCATTCCCAGCATAACTTGTCTCACCAGGTTCCTCTGGCTCAGCCACTGGTGAAATAGGATGCTTTGCTGTAGTACAAATACTGTGATAGTATAGCCTAAACAGAAATTTAAATTGAAAGAATTTTTTTTGCGTTTGGCAATAGACTTGGCTTATTGTTCAGCTTTGTTCCTTTTTGTTTTGCAAGTTAAATTAATGTATTGTGCCTGAAAAATGACTTGTAAAAATGCTTTGTTCTGTGGTAGCAGTTGGTGCAGTTGCAGAGATGAGATACGATGCTGTTTTACACTCTGGAGTAGTGGTCAGATTAGGCCACTTTACTTCTGAATGAGAGGGTCCATGTGGGCAGGGAAGTCGTGCATTGGTTTCACATCTTTAGTTGATTCACCTTAACTTTCCTGAACGTCCCCATGTAAACATTCCCTTTGTACTGCAGGCTTCAGTGGTCAAAATGCCTGCTTTTCAATGTCCATATCACCTCCCGTTTCTCTGAGTCCCCGTCCTTTCAGTGTGCCTTCTCCCTTCATTTTTCTTTCAAATTATCTTATCCCCTTCTAACTAAAGCCACCTTTTAAAAAAGAATCTTGGCACTAACATAACATTTGCTTCATCACATTGTTCGCTGGGCTTGTGTGTTCTACCCCTGCTCTCTGTCTGTCTTGTCTGTTTTTCGCTTGTAAGCTATTCAGGGCATGGACTATCAACTACTCTGTGTTTTTATCGTGTCTAGCACAATGGGGCCCCATTTTTGGTTGGTCCTTAGACCAACACTACAGTATTACTCCTCTAATAAACTTGGTTGTTAACAATAATAAAAGTCCGCTTGTGGAAATTGGGGACAGATCTTGAGAGGTGCCAAGCAACTGCCCTCTGAAGTCATTGAGTTGTGGGTGCTCAGTTGTGGAATATATTGCTATTTATTTATTTTGATAGTCTGGAGGTATTATAGATAGTGAGAGAAGGTTTTGCATTTGAGCACTTCCCTGTTCTCTTGCTCTTCTCAGCCAGACCAACAACAAACACCAAATGATCTCTACTTTGCCTCAGGATAAGATTTATCTTCTCAATCCCTCATATGTACCCCTATTGCTCTCCCACATTACAACCACACTTCACTAAATAAATACGTTTTCAGTCCCACCTGAAGCTGCAATGGTTCTCCAAAAATAGCTGAAATGTAATGAGAGATTGGTGTGTGGTATGTGCTGCACTCTTGCTCATGGAGACTTTTAACTTTTCAGCCATGCTCTCATCCTCTGGCCACAGGAGGAAGAGTCAGGTTACTTCCGCTTTGTCTGGGTCTCTTATGGTAGAACAATGGTCCCCAAACTTTTTATCTCATGCCCCCCTTGACTCCTGTCCATGCCCCTCCCTCCCCTCAGGGCCAGGAATAGGGTTGCCAAGCCTCCAGGATTGTTCTGGAGCCTCCAGGAATTAAAGAGGAATCTTTAATGAAAGATTATGTAATGTGATGAAACTTCCAGAAATACATCCAAGCCAAATTGGCAACCCTAGCCAGGAGCAGGGGCCACGACTCCAGGAGGAGGAGAAGCGAACAGGAGTAAGGGGGTGGAGGTGGGGGCAGGAATGGGGCTGGGGCCCCAGGTGTGGACCCGGCAGCCAGGAGTGGAGCTGGGTGGCGTTCCCTCCCTGCCCTTCCCAAACCTTCCTCTGCGACCCTCTAAGGGGGGTGCGCCCCACAGATTGGGGACCTCTGTGGTAGAAGGTTGTGCTTCCAGTTTCCATTGCTGAGAGAGGGAATCCTAAAGCCTGCTTAGAAATCAGAATGGGGTTGGGATTTACTGAAGTAGTATCACACGAGGAGAGAGAGAGATTTATTCCAGATGCATTTGGGGGCATTGTATTATGTATTTTCTCTAGGACAAACTGGATTCATTAGGAGTCTTAATTTTCTGGTTTGCTGTATCCTTAAGACTCAGGCTATGTGTACACAGCTGTGCTGCTAAAGCCTTGCCACTGTAAGGCATGCAATGTAGCTGCTCTTTGTCGGCAGGAGAGCTCTCCTGCTGACGAAATAAAACCACCCCCGACGAGGGGTAGTATCTTCGTTGGCAGGATGAGGCACTGTCCATACCAGTGCTTTTCATCAGCAAAACTTTTGTCGGTCAGAGGGATGTTTTTTCACACCCTTGAGTGACAAAAGTTTTACTGACAAAAGTGCAGTGTAGACATAACCTAAGGCTTGGTCTATGCTAACAACTTATGTCACTATAACATGTCACCCTGAGCAATGCAGTTATTTGGACCTAACTCCTGGTGTAGACAGTGCTACGCTGACAGGAGGGCTTCTCCCCCAGCCTAGCTACTGCCTCTCGGGGAGGTGGAGTGCCTATGCAGATGGCAGGAGCCCTTCTGTCAGCATAGGTAGCATCTTCACTGAAGCGTTACAGTATCAGTGCTGCACCAATGCAGCAGTGCTGCTGCAGCCTTTTAAATATAGACAAACCCGAAGTGTACAATGTGCAAAACCACCATTTTTTGGTTGAGTATTCCTGTCCCAAAGTAATTTTGACCAATTAATGTTTCTAATTTAGGAGAAAATGTTGGCATTTTTCTCCTAATGAATCCGTTTTTTCCTAGAGAAAATGAAACACTTCTCTGTCAACCTCCTGGAAAAAGTCAGGGATTATCAGGTGTTTTTTTTTTTTTTTTTAAACTAAGAACTTTCTAATTGAATCTTGGTGCCACAGAACACATTTCTGTCCTCCTCCCCGCCCCCCCTGCGGAAGTAAGAGGTTTTTTTCATATCTTTCCACTTCAGTGGATTCTGTATTTCAGAGTTCAAGGAAGTAATTATGTTTTTTTATTAGATTGGTTGATCACCAATATAAGGCTGATTGACTATAACTGGCCAAAGTGGCATTAAAACCAGTAAGCAAACTTGTGAAGAGCATCTTTTTGACAGCAGTAGCTATTGACTAATATAGGCAATGATTGAGGGCACAATGTTCAGCCAGTGGAAGACTTGCATCTTTGGGCCCAAGTGTTCTGAAATATTGGACCAATGGGGGAGTAATCAGGAAGAGGGAACAGTATATTTCAACTTTGTGAGTTGATCTCCGTTTCTGACAGCGTCTCATCTTCATTGCCTGAAAAGAATGGAACCGAGGTGGATATTTCCCCAACATCCTCTGTTGTATGAACTGATGCAACAACTCATTTGCCTTCTCTGCAACATCCTTATCTTCATTAGTTGCTCTCTTTACTCCCAGCTAGTCAAACAAATCCAGCAATTCTCTCTCAGGCATTCTGCTTTGGATAAATTAAACTATGACTAGATTTGGAAAAACCTATAGAATGAAAAGTTGGCTAACTATTCAGGACACTGTGTTTGAAGAAAATAATTTTAAATAGGTCACTGAAAACTTGAAAGAATAAATTGGATATTGATTTGTACAGTGGTAAGATCCGTTTCAAACTAGCTGTGGACAGAAAAATCTATCCATAAGGCGTGATGGGAAGTCTGATAATCATGAATTAATCGCACTCATGGGCTTTGAAAGACAAAAAAGCATAGCTGAATTTCCCCTTTGGTGTGAAGTTTCATGGCAGCCTAGAGTTTGCTTCTTATCAAAATCAGTATTATGAAAGGGGTATTTTTCTGCTGGAATAAAAACTGAAGTTAATTATAAGGCTGAACAGACTTATCATGTGAATTGTGAAGTTTATGCCCAAGAGATGCTTTGGATTGCATGGGTTGTTTCAATAATCCATTCCAGTTCAGTTCATGAACTAGTTGTAGATTACAGGTTTTCTTCGCAGTTTCCTGACTCACCATCTAACTCCTATTCTGTCTTGCTTGTACTTTAGAAATTTTGTCATGACTGTTTGGTTCACCTCGCACCCCAAGCACATCACCAGCTTTGTCTATAACGCAGCCATGCCATGGTTCCCCTCTATATTTCTTAAGAAGCTTTCCAACGTGGTAGTAATGAGGGAATTGCCACTGAGGCCCCTGGTGTCAGATTCCTGTTGAAACTGAGATTGAATTCTGCCTTCCGTAACTAAAAATGTCCCTAAAGGGAGCTGCAAATCCCCCAGTTTTTCTTCTCTCATTGGAAAATATTCGCCACGTAAAGGCACTGTTTTTGACTCCCCCCCACTGCTTACCCTAAGAAGATGATCAAGTTTAAGGCCAGCACAGGCACATAGTCCCTTCTTCTCCCCTTCCCCTTTGTGGGTGTGGGGAGGGGAAGACTAGAATACACAAACTTGGATTTGTGATGTCCTGGAAAATCCTTGTGAGGCATTGGATGTAACGTTTCCCAGGATCACTGTATAAAAATTGAGTCAGACCAGTGGGTCTTGTTAGCTTGGTCTACATTAGCAATTTACGTTGATATAACTACATTGCTCAGGGGTGAAAAGCCCATTGACTTCAATATTGTGGTTGCTTTTTAGAAATCTCTTTCCTTTAGCCTGTCTGAAAATAATTTATATCTACTTCCACCGAGGAACCCCCATATTATATTTTGTCCCTTATTCATAATTATCAGTTTATTTAAAGCCTATGATGTTAAATACAAAAAATAGGAAGTGGTTTTTAAGTAAAGATCATATGCAATAGAGAAACAGACCATTTTTGGGTTAATGACCATAATATATTGTGGTGTTTAGATGTTGCTTGTGATTATTAGAACAGGGAGCACTGGCTGTTGGGAGTCTGAAAGGACAGGAAACAGGAAGGAGAGGGGAGGAGTTGAGGAGGCAGAGTGAGAGTTATAGAGGGTGGAGCAGCAGCTTGGTATAAAGAGGTTTCCACTTTAAAAATAAAGTCCTGTTGAAGTTTGTTAGTCCCTTGCCTGGTTGATACAACGTTTTGGTGATGAAGATGGATCTTCTGGCTCTGAACCCATCTGCACCTTTTCTGAAAAGCCCAGGTGAGCCTCCAATTGCTTTTACTGCCTCGATCCATGTGTTTGAGACTTATTTGCTTGCAATCAGTGCTACAGAGATTTCTGAAGTAAGAAAGCGAGCTCTGCTAATCCACTGCCTTGGAGCAGAAGGGCAGCATATAGTTTACACTTTTCCCCTTGGAGATGATAAATATGAGACTGCACTCACTGCATTAAAGAACTTTTTTGTGTCAAAAGTGAATGTAGTAGCTAATCATTACAGATTTTGCCAGCGTGAGCAGAAACGGAGGGAGACTAGAATGCAATATATTGCTTCCCTGAGGAGTCTGACTGTAACTTGTGACTTTTGGAATATGACAGATGAGATGATTAGAGACCAGCTCATTGAGAAAACAACCATGGTTTGTGTAAGAGAACACTTACTTTTAGAACCACAACTTACAGTAGAAAAAGCAATAACCATTGCTACTCAGATTGAGTCAGCTACAGCTGAAGCCAAAATAATGAGCAGGGATACAGGAGGCACAGTCCAGGCTGTGACTCCTTTGCTGAAAAGTTCACTATCGCTGCAGACAAACAGTTGCAAGAGGAAGACTAATGAAAAGCCACTGAATCAGCAAATTCAAAATACAGTAAAAGCATGCTTTCGCTGTGGATCCCCACAACACCTTGCAAGCTACACAGGATGTCCAGCAAATGTAGCTCAGTGCAATCATTGCAAAAAAATTGGGCATTTTGCTAAAGTATGTTGCAGTAGCCAGTTCAATCAACAGGTGTATGCAGTTACAATACCAGATGTTACTGTGCTGAGTGTGGACAAAACCACTACTGCACATATTCCAGAACAGATAAAGTGCACTCTAAACATTTCCGCCATACCCTCAGGCAAATCACAGTCTATTCAACTAATGTTGGACACTGGCTTAGCAGTATCTATACTATCTGATTCTGTTGATTTGCATTACTTTAAAGATGTGCCTCTTACTGAACCCAAACTTCAGTTGGTGTGGTATTTGAAAAACCATGTTCCAGTACATGGCTGCCTGCCAGCAATAGTTACTTTTGGTGCTTGCTGTGTAACTGCAGAGTTCTACATTGTTCACAAAGGCACTCCTATCCTTGGCAGAGATTTACTGGCTGCTTTAAATCTCAGGGTAGTTAATAGATGAACTGATCTTCCTCAGCAAAGCACTCTTGTGGTACACACACCAGTTTCAGTTGGGACCCAACACCAGATTGAGGAGAAACTTGGCTGTGCTTATGTGTTTCTGCATAAAGTTAAAATGTGGAATAATATGATGCCTGTACGACAGAAATTACGGCGCTTACCATTTTCAGCCAGGGAAGCTGTTTCAGAGGAACTTAGAAAATTTGTTCAAAATGACATTATTGAAGAGATGAACTCCTCGGAATGGGTTTCACCTATAGTAGTGACGCAGAAGAAGGGTGAAGGCATTCGCCTTTGTGTGGATTTAATGGAGCCAAATGAAGCTATTGTGATTGACAGCCATCCTCTTTCTCACACAGAAGAAGTATTTGCAGAGCTCTGTGGAGCAAAAATGTTTTCTACTCTTGATTTGCAGAGTGCATACCACCAGGTTAGGTTGCATGAAGATAGCAGAGACCTCACAGCAATTGTTTCACGTGATGGACTATTTCGTTTTAATCGTGTTCCATAAGGTCTTCCATCAGCCCCAAGTGACTTCCAAAAATGATGTAATTGATTATGAAGAATCAACATGGAGTTCAGTGCTATTTGGATGATATTATCGTATTTGGAAATAACTGAGGAGCATAACGATAACCTGCAGTCTGTACTAAACTATATCAGGAAAGCAGACCTCAAGCTCAATAGGTCCAAATGCAAATGTAGACAAACTGAACTCTCTCTATTAAAATTGGTTTCCACTTTATTTTTAAAGTCTTGTTGAAGTTTGTTAGTACCTTGCCTGGTTGATACAACATATATATTTATATAGCTGCTGTCATCTGGAATGATCACAACATTTTATATAAACTACTGTGTATATATGTATACAAAAAATCATTTCACTCATCATTGAACCTCTGGTATGTAAAGCGGTAGATGTTAATAGCACCTAATAGGGTAAGGACATAATAAAATCCAATATCTTTTATCTATTTGAGTACTACAAACTCATGAATGCTTTAGATTTGCTGTATAAATGCTTACAAAATATTCATAGGACAGAGTACAGTATTTCTTTTCTTAGCTATTTTTAATTTTATTTCTATAGCTTGTAGTTCTCTGTTTCTGCTGGTCGCTAAAGGAGCAATTTTCAATTAACACTATATATAAATTTGAATACTTCCAGTTTTAAGAGGTATCTGGTGAAAAGGGTCTTGAGCTAAACAATTTGTTAGAATTACAACTGTGAATATCTACAAAACCAAGTTATATTAAGTTTGAATGTTTACTTGTAAAGCGTTTAGTAGTCTCACAGTTGTGGTTCTTAAAATTTAAACACATTTCCTAAGAATGTGGAAAGTGTCACATTTTGTTTCATTCTGTCCTTTTACTCGCAGGCAATGGTGGTCTCAACTACACGTGTTTTGTCTACACTTCTGCCTACTTGTGAAATATTAAGTTTAATTATAAGACACACAAATATTTTGTAGTACTTAGTATTTATTTTAAAAGGTGGTACGAGGAGATGAATATGCTCTTAATGTATAGGAAAATGGAAAGTAAATAGAAATACTGAGTTTCCTAGGAATGCCTTCTCTAATGAGTAATTAGGTTTGCTTCATATGTGATTGTGAAGTGTCACGTAGGTAACCATTCTGAAGCAGTGCATGAAGCAGGTTAACTTAGAAAGCTTCTTGTCTGCACTCCTAATAGCAGGTAAGCCACTAAATACAAAATAGGTATTCCTCACTATGCAATTTTGGATATGATTACTAAGGGTTGAGGTAACTGCAGGATGAGGTGCAAATGCTAACTCTAAAAGAAGGAGCACATCCTGATGTGAAGTTTTTTTTAACACAATTGTTGCTTTCTGTGATGAGCTGCTACTAAAACAAATTCTGTATTGCAAAAATAAATTTTCATAAGCTGATTCAGCTGTGGGTTTTCATAGCTTCTAGATGGTTACTTTTTCCTGAGGTTCACAGTTCATGTATTGATGTTCTTTTTCAAGTAATTTTATTACTGCCTGTATGGATTCTTGGATTTCTTTTGCTTTAACATCTGCTTGTGAGTTATTATAGTAGATGATAACCTTTATTATGGAAATAAATAGAAATTACTAAAGACGTTTCAGAAACATTGTAGTAATTACATTTGGGCAAAACAAAAGAAAGGAGGAATGGAAATTTAAAACCATACTGTTTCCCTTTTGAAACTATGGCAGCTATAAATGGACAAACTGGTTCTGCTTTCTTTTGTCTTGTAGCTATTGAAAAAAATAAGGCAGTGAATCCTGCTTTACTTTGGTTCTTGTTATCTGGATTTGTTTTCATCTTTCAAAGATGAGATTTCACAGATTAGCTTTTAGAACACAAACAGAATGGTTTTGGGTGAGTGAGAACAAATTCTTAGCAGGTAAAGGCCCAGGCCAAGATGAAACAATGTGTGCTCAGAAGTACATGTGTGATTACCCAGGCAGTTACCGTGAGTATGCACACAAACCATTCATTGACTTCAAAACGAAGATCAAAACAGAAGCCTTTTCAGTCTCCCACTCTGAAGGGAGTTAGTTTGGCCAATACCTGTCCTGTGCGTACAGCTCAGGTAGGGAGCTCTTAACCCTTCCCTTGTCTGTGGCGAGAACTGCCTTACGGAGGGAGAGAAGAAATACCCCCTCATCCCCAGCTCCTCTGAGAAGGAGGAGCCTGCACACTCCTCGGAGGAGTCTTGACCCATCTGCACACTCTGCTCCCTCGCCAGGGGAGGAGAGGTAATGTGGTGGTGCCCCTGACCACCAGGTCTCTTCACTATCATTTATTATAGAGTTGGAGGTAGCACCTGGAAAATGCCACATGCTCTACAGACACAAGGAAAGAAGTCAGGGTCCTTGTCCCTAAGAGCATTCTGCTCCTGCCTGTTCTTACTCGATTTTCCACCCCACCAAACCTCGCTCTCTGTCTTGGCCTGCCCTGCATGTTTTGTTTTGGGAGGAACTTATGAGGATTGCTGCCACAATCCAAGGGTAGGCTCTTCTGGGGTAGGGAGCCACCCAACTCCTGATGTGACAGCACCTTAAATACTCCTTCCATTCCTGCTGTCCCTTTTTGGGCACTATGTGAAGGCAGAGATTCTGGAGTTTTCCCTGAGCTCAGTGCCCCGTGGAGTATGTATGTGTATAGTGCTTAAAGTGACAGTGCAGGGAGACTGGGAAAAAGGTTTTCAGTGGGCCTTCTGCTGCTGGATTTGGGGTGTGTATGCGTGTGTGTGTGGGGAAATGGTGGGCCTCCCACTCACTCCCAAACAAGATGTGAATGAGAAAGGAGTAGCTTGCCTGCCCCCAGAAGATAATGGAGACTGTGGAGAGTAGACCACCAGCCACTGCTCCTGACCTCAGATATGTCTTATAAGTGGGGAGCCCAAGCCCTTCTGGGGTCTCTCAGGCATCTAGAGAAAAGGACAAAGGGGAAATTGGTGGATGGCCATCCTCTCCTGCCCCCTTGTGAAAATAGCCAGGGGACTTGGATTGAGCCCATTCAATTATTGTTTTAGAAGATTGTCTTGCACAGAATGTGAACTCATCTTTGTTAGTCTCAAAACAATAGGTCGAGAGGCTCCTTGAGAAACCTCAAATCCCAGGGAGTTCACCCTTGATGTTGTGTGAAGGAAGTAATAATTCTAGGGTCAGAGGAAACTAGAGAGAGCTCAGGATGGCTGACTAGATATATAAATTGATATTTTAAGGTACTGAATATAATCCTAATCTCCTTGATTTCAGTAAGGCCAGGGTTTCATCCACTTTGTATAGTCTGCTTCATTGATGTTGACCATATTATATACACGCAAGGCAGGGCAATTCACTGTTGGAGGTGGCTGAAACCCACCCTAAACGTTTTCTTGCTAGAGTGAGTAAGGGGGCAGAGAGGGTCAAGAACCACATAAGTTCTTTCAGGGTTAGTCACGCTAGCTGGGAAGAATGTTTAGTGTGTGAAATTTGGTGCAACAAATTGATGATCAGCTCAGCACACATCTGAATCTATCTGAAACACTGTACTGATCCACATAATGAAATATTAGACTGTCTTGGAAAATAAAGCTTCAGGGAGCGGGGAAGCACTCTGTTCAGTAGCTCAGCTATATTATGAGAGGTGGCTGCTACATGCAGTACAAGTATTGTTCAGTAATAAATTGTTAGCTGTTAATTGGTTATATACTGAGCATTTTGTTCACCTCTGATTTTCGCCAGGCTGAAGAGAGACAAGGAGTAAGAGTTCTTGCTGCTTTGGGGGCACATCAGTCAAACTCCTAAATCATGTTATCACACCATAAATTGACTCTCCTCTTGTCTCAGCCAAACTTTCTGCTTTTGCATTGATAAACGAATTGATCTGCGTGGTATGTGTCCCATGCCAATTTTCCCTGTGAAATGACTCACATTTTCATATATTTCTTGCAGCTCATTTAAGATTAGTAAAGAGGCCTCTTTTCATTTCAGAAAATGACTTGCTGAGTATTGTCCTCAATTTCACGTTTCTGTTGGTCTGTCCATAACTTTTTCTACTCATGCTCTACAAAGCATTCTGCAGGGTAGTCAATCCATTCTGTGACTGGCGAGTCCAGGCTCAGTCTTAAGAAAAATTGTGTGATGACATGAAGCACTACAGATGGTTTTAATAAATCTGAGAACAAATGGGATTCAGTCCGTACCCACAAGCTTAGTTTTAGTTTTACCTTTCCACTTGTTGCAACACACCCCTCTGTGTTTGTAACATGGAGACACTACAGAGTTTGTGTTGATTATTCTGACTTTATGGGCAGGTCTACGCTAGAAGCGTCACAGTGGCACAGCTATAGTGCATCTGGTGAAGACGCTCTATGCTGACGGGAGAGTGGCATAATTACTCCACCTTTGCAAGGGGCGGAAGTGATGTTGGCGGGAAAGCATCTCCCACCGACATAGCGCTGGTGTCCACAGTGCTTAGGTCGCTGCAACTTGCCTTGCTCGGGGGGTAGGGTGGGGGGTGGCTTTTCACACCCTGAGGAACATAAATTAGATCGACATAGGTGGTAGTGTAGACCTCCCCGGTGAGTGACAATGTATGCCAGTCAGGAATAATCAAACCTCCATACCGAGTGAGATACAAAGATTACAGATTACAAAGACTGATGTTTTAAAATCTGAAAAGAGAGGAAAAGAGTTTCCTTTTAAGAACTTAGGTGAGCATCCTATAAATGGAACCTTAAAAAAATCAGGGGAACTACATGCACAAGATTCCTCCTTTATGTGTTTACTGTGGCTCTATTCAGTGTACTTGTTGCTGTGTCAATCTATGGATATTAGAGAGACGAGGTGGGTTATATCTTTTATTGGACAAACTTCTGTTGGTGAGAGAGAGAAGCTTTTGAGCCACACAGAGCCCATAGACTATGTCCTGTCTACTTATGCTAAACAGTTTGTGGTATTTTGCATGTTAGTTGTGACGCCCAGAGTACCTTTCCCAGACTTGAAGAAGAGCTCTGTATGGCTCGAAAACTTGTCTCTCTCACCATCAGAAGTTGGTTCAATAAAAGATATAACCTCATCTACATTGTCTCTCTAGTATGGTGCTAGTTGAAGCAAACTGGTTTCCATTAAAAATTTAGCCTGATGCTACTCGTATTGGTGCCCATTGTAGACTCTGGGCCCAATCCTGCCCCTACTAACTTAAATGGGAGCAGGTTCTATGGACGTAGCAAGCTTTACTCTTCTGTTCTGGACTGGAAAGAATCTTGTCATCTTGTAAAGGGAGTCTTTCTTTTCCGTTCTCTGTCTGGGCAACCGTTATGTGCTATAATCTCAGTGGTCTAGTTTCTTTACTTAGCCTAAATAGTCACTACACTAACTGGTGTATACAGTTGACTACAGAGCACACACAGGTCTTGGCCACGTTGCTGTCACTGGTCTGTAAAGACTCTCTTGAACTGTTTTGTGGTGCGACTTCTAACCCTCCCTACTCTGCTTTTTATGCATATGTATAAACCTAGAGGTTAGTAAGCAATTATTCCTGCTCCTGTCTAACTAATTTAAATACAGCTTTTCTATCAGCTACTGCTCTTGCAATGGAGTTATGGGACACCCATAGTAACATGGCTTCTCCTCGATGGTCTGGTGGTCAGGATTTGGCACTTCAGCTGCAGTGGTGCTTGGGTTTGATTACAAGTCAAACAGCCAGGGGTGCTGTGGAGAGGTTGGTTATATGTGAATATTTTACTGTGACACATGTCCCAGGTTCAAGTCCTGCAGGAACCATGGCTGGAAAAATGAAAGTTTGTAACATAAGCTCTCAAACTGATGCTGTGGCAGAAGGGCTAATACACAAGCATCTTAGGATGTATAAACAAAAAAGGTGTAGTGAGTGGGAGTAGAGAGGTGATTTTACCTTTTTGTGTGCCACTGGTGAGACCAGTAAAGGAATACTGCGTGCACAGTTCTTAAAAAGGGGATTGAAAAATTGGAGAGGATAAAGAAAAGAGCCACAACAATGATTTAAGGACTGGAGGAAAATGCCTTACAGTGCGGGGCTTAAAGACTTCAAGCAGTTTAGTTTATCAAACAGCAGATTGAGAGGTGACTTGATGACAGTCTATAAGTACTTTCACAGGGAGAAAATTCCCAGTACTAAATGGCTCTTTAATCTAGTGGAGAAAGACAGAACAAGAATGACTAGCAGGAAGCTGAAACCAGGGAAATTCACAAGGCAGATTTTTAACAGTGAGGGTGATGAACCATTGGAACAAACTACCCAGGAAAGTGTTGGATAGTTGACCTGGATGCCTTCAGATAAAGACTGGATGCCTTTCTAGAAGTTATACTTTAGCCAAACACTAGTCATTGGGCTCAATAGAGTGGTAACGCGGTGAGATTTAAAGCCCTGTAATATACAGGAGGTCAAACTATATGATCTAATGGTCCCTTCTGGCCTTCAAAGTCTATGAATCTAAGTATAATTTACTAGATAATTGTGTGCGTGTATGAACGTATGTGACAGGAGGATGCGCAAAGGTGGCAATTAGGCCTTTGATCAGCAAAGCACTTAAGCATGTGCTTAACTTCAAGCTTATGCTGAAGTCCCATTGAGTGGGAAAAGCTGTTGTCCATGTTGTTTCCTGGCTCAGTAAGTTCGAGAAAAGAATCATAAGCTGAAAATATAGGAAGACTGATGAATTGCCCAGCAAAGAAACATAACCAGAACTTTGAAAATGTGGAGCATCCAGGTGGATTTTTTTATGGGCTTTAAGAAGGATTATTGTAAGTAGCCATGACATGATATGTAGGTAATTTCCTAGTGTCAGGGCTGAAATTGGGATGAATAATGCTAGATCAACAACTCATTACTTTTATTTTTGTTGAGTAGAATCTTAGTGTTCACTGTAATTATCTGCACAAATTCAACATCTGTGAATGGGAGAAACCTCCCTCAAAATTTAGTGTGAAATACAAGCCACTCTGACTAGAGTGGTACCTATAAAGGATTATGTATGGGTCATTACAACAGTGTTTGTGTACTGTTTCCTCAGACACTGCAGTAATTACTGTAATTATTGTACAATAAAACTGCTTATTTTGATAGCACTTTACAGCCCCAATTCCACAATCTGTCTGTTCAGTAAAACTAATTTATTGCGTGTACCTGTAGTGAGTGTGTATTAATAATAATGTTCATTCCACGCCAGCTGTAGTGTTCTGAATCATCAGAGTTATACTGGAAATTTTAACAGATCTCTGTAGAAGAGTTGACATTAGCTGCTTAACATTAGAAGAGAGAGAAGAAAATGTAAAAATGATAGAACTTTTTCACAGTGTGTACAATCTCTCAATCACGTTCACTGTTCAGAGTGCATTTTATCAAAGCATGTAACCAAGCAGTTTTTTTTTTTTTAAAAGGGGATGGGGTAGGGTTTAGAGGCACATGAATACAAATAGTATCTGCAGTATGCTAGCAGGCGTTAAAAACAACCAGGGCTATCTGTGCTCAAGCTTCAGATCATAAACTGATCATTAGCCATTCAGAACACATTATATGGGAAATTTCTATCAGCTCCATTATAGGAATTGTCACCTTCCACTGAGAAATACAGTATAAACTATTGTTGGAGAAGGCATATTGGAGTAAATGTATATTGCATTTCTAACAATTGTGTGACTCACAAATGTACTTGTATCTACTCTCTTGTGTTGAGAAAAATCTGTTACCATATTTTAAAACATTTGACCTGATAAATTGTCATTCTCTGACAATTCCAAAGGAGGGCAGGGGCAAGGCACAAGACTCAGTGTTGAATTACCCATATCAGTTTAATTTCAAAACTAGTTGTGCTATCAGTATGTATTTGGTAGCTCAACGAAAAGTAGATGTGCATTTACAAATTTATATTACTATTATGAGAGAGTGAAATGTGGCATCGTGTGCATATATACAAAATCTCTTCCCTGCCCCCTTTCAGTTTGATTTTGAAAGATGCCTTCTAAACTACAGCTACAGAACTTGCAAATGGACCAATGTGTATATGCAAATAGGTATCTGTGAGGTTACTAATTTCACAGGTAAAGTGCAGGAGGCTTTTTAAAACTTGTCCCTTATGGTAAACCAGGTTTAACAATTACAGTTAATAAATGTAATTTATTTTTTCCTAAAAATGTCTTCCTTTCGTTTGTAAAATGTGTGTATAAACGTTGTTATTGTTTTATGATGTTTGATAGGAATCACTTATTTTTCTTTTATTCAGCAACAATTCACAATCCAATATATGCTGTTCTTCTACCTTGTCTCTTGTTTTGTAAGTAATGCAGATTTACAGAATGTTGTGGGCAAGCACTCAATGTGTTTGTAAATGGGAGTTTCATACTTGCTACAATTGCAGGATTGGGCCTTCTGCTTTCACCTGAGGCTAATGTCTGGAAAATTCACTTGTTAATTTTCCAATGGGTAACGTTCTAGAATTTGGTTATACTGGTATTATCTAAATCATTTGGTATGGTTAAGAAAAGAAAAAAGCCCCAGCACCATCTCCAGTTGCCATGTGTCCTCTGTGTCGCTTAAGAGTAACTGATCTAAGTTGGCTTTTTGGCACGTTTTCTTGTTATCAGGCCATACCTTTTGGGAGAAAAGCCAAGATTAGAACTCCATGGTGATGGTAATCTAGTAAGGAAGTAAGGAAGCTGTAATTATTTTATCAAGTCCTAATAAAACATTTTTTGAAATCCAGTTTTTCACACTTCACTGGCTCTTTTTAAAAACGTCTCCCCTGTCATTGAATGAACTATATTCAAGCTGCTATTTGAAAATCATCAGTCATTACTAGTTAACAGTGTAATTTATCCCTTAATGTTCATTGTTACCTGAACATGGCTGTTGCCATAGAAATAGTATAAGTTAGATTTGAAAGAACTAGGAGCTATAGTTTTTTGGTTTCTGTTTTTAAACAAATCTCTGCTTTAAATATTAATGTAATAGGTTTTGGTTTTGAGAGCCTGAACTTTATTTTCCTATTTTATTTTTTGTTTCATATTTTTAAGGAGGTAAATTTAATTTAAAGAAAATTTAAATTAGGGTTTTTTTATTATGTTGCAAAATAAATGGAATGCCAACAAGATATTGTGAGTAAAAATAAAACTGTCTGTATGCATTGGGCCATATCATACTATCAGTTTTAGGCAGAAATTTCCGTTGATTCAGGGGAGTTGTCCTTAAAAACTGATAATCTAGTATGGCCTGTTGCTTTTAACAAGAAGAAACAAAGCTTCTTCAGTCTGAATAAACTATTACATATTTAAGGTTCCAGGGAATTTTGCCTGAGTCAGAATGCAGGATTGGATCCTTCAATTAGCAAGAGCTGCAATCAGTTCTTAGCACTGATTAGGAATATTTTAAAGTACTGTTTTCAAAGGACCATCACTCTTATATTGAGTACTTGCTTCCTCCACAAGCTGCTAAATCTATTTCACTGGGACTGTTAGAGAAGTAAGATATCACTTATTGTAATGGTGGCAAAATCCAACCCAAAAGGATTCTGTGCTTTACTTATTTGTGCTCTTTCTGCTATCTAAGTGATGTACCGTGATTTATGCCCACAGCTTTAAATACATGTCATGCAGACTTGTAAAACGGGGCAACTCTCTGCAAAGAAATCATGAAAGAGTTTTTGGAAAATTAGTAATCTGATCCTTGGAAGGACCTGTTTTGTTAGTTTTGGATGGGGAATAATAATTTGGGGTACAGAGGAGAATTCAGACATTGTTTTGGCTTTAAACAGCCAGTTTTTAAACATGAATATATTATGTTCCTCATTTTTAGTATGACCATGAACGTGATTCTGTTATATAGTTAAAATCCTTTTGCAACTGAACATCAAAGTCAAATGTTAGCCTATCAAAATATTAAATATGCATAAGTAGTATTCCATTCCTCTGCTCAATTTATTCTGCCTGTTTCAATCTCAGAAGGATTCTGCATGTCTATATTTACAGTCAGTTTCAAGATTAAGCTGGAATTAAGCTTTTATTAGAGGTGGGGGAGGGGTAGCAAACTTTTACAGATGTTCGTCACCTCTCTTGCCATTTTTAATTGCTTGAACCATCTCCCCCTACCATTTGCAACTGCATAATGTGCCTGTGGCAACTGCCCCAATTACTCATGTGAAAATGTAACATTAGAAAAGTATTTAATATATTTTTAGCTCTTTTAAGTGTTTCAACAGCTAGAAAAAGGTGAGCCAGCGCAATATGTCCAGCTTTAGCAAGTGCTCCATGGGTCACCGTTTGAGAACCACTGCTTTAGAGTTTGTATGTTTTGTTAAACAGAAAGTACTGTTATGCCTCATTCTCATGGCCAAGGAATATTTTTTGTCCCCTTGTTAAAGGTTATTTATAGTGAGGTTGAAGAATATACTTTTCTCAGACAAAAGTGCATCCACTTAACTGAAGCCTAATTTTTAATCATGCTTTCTCTCCACAGAGTTTATCCCATGAAAAGCACTCAGAGGGAATTGCTGACAGCTTGTGGAATGGAGTTAAAATGATTGTAGCAAAATAAAACCTCGACAGCAGCAGCACAAGTATCAATCAATTTAGAAAAATCTTGCATGGAGCTGTTGAAGGGTAGGATGTGGCTCTGCAGAGGAGGGCTCTTACCTTTCATTTATATTGAGATCTGAACTTTATGCTCATGAGGAGAAGCGCAAGTGCAGAATGTGAGTCACTCAGTGTGGTCAAGCAAGTCAGAACCAAGGGCTACCTTAGAAGACAGAAGTGCTCTTCAAAGGAGGACAGATTTATTTTTGCTTTGTTGTCATCACTGGGAACTGAGAGAGAAGTCAGTCAAACTGGAATAAAATGCCAGCTAAGGGCAAATACTTCTTTAATGAAAATGAAGACTGCAAGATAACAGATCCACTTTATGAGAAGTACCGCTACACGAGCCAGCAGCACCCGCTTCTTCTCCTGCTGCTCTTCATTGCAATTACTTTCTGTATTACACTAATTGTAATATTCTTTCTCTACCAAGTGAGTATAACGAGGGTTCTTGGTTTGTACTGTACATTGTGTGAGGTAAGAAGGAACTTGTATCAAAGCTCACAGAAACTCACTGGGCAAAAGTTTCATTGGGCTAGAATAGTGTAACCCTTACTTCAGGTTAGTGGTAGTTGTGTCCTTGAGAGTTACCAGCATTTTGTGTGTATGTGTAAATTCTAACGTCAGATTCAAGAATATGAACGTTTTTAAAAGTACAGCGAACTAAAAGGTGAAATAACATATGGGTTCCTTGGTTATGAATTCTTGTGATGGATTTTGTAGGTGGCAGCTTTTAGAGTTTAATTATTTGGAAAAAACTATTATGGAAACTCCTTTGGGATGGAGACAGTAAAATTGTGAAGTTAGCCAGGAGTGGGATCACTTTGCTATGTGACAGATCCAGGTTTAGGAAATTACTGCTTGTGGGGGTTAGGAAAAATATATTGTGCAAAAATCTATATGTGAACAGGCTACCAGAATCATTTGCTGGCTAATGAAGGAAATAGACGTAGGGTTTGGAAGGAGTGTCTGCTTTTCTTAAATACAACCAAAGAGTCAAATTCACAGGTGGTAAAAAGGAAAAGGAGCTGGTTGTAAAGATGGTTATAAAAGGGCTGGTAAATCCTCCCTGTCACTTTTTTACACTCCTCTTCAAGTGCAGGTTGAATCAGGTGTTCAGAACTGAGGACTTAGACTGTGTACCCGTGATTTGTGGTACTTCTAGAGGGAAGTTCATCCTGAATTTTGCTAATCACGCTCTCCCTCCCTTGTTGTTCTTACAAAGAACAGTAGTAATGACTTAACAATTTTCTTTACTTTTAACATAATTTAATAGAAAAACTATGCTCTGTATTAGATATTAATAAAAAATGTTTATGTAATGGATGGCATTCCCCAATATTAGCAGGTGAAATTGCAGAAATAAGTTGGGGTGTTTTTTCTTTTAATTTGAATAGGGATTTTCCTGTTCCTGGGAGTCTGAAAACATGAATGGTCCCACATATAACATGACAGAAAGTACATCTGAATAGACATTGCTGTAGGAATAGTTTTTTATCTTTAATGTAATATAGTGACATCATAGCTGCATGGGTGACATTAGACACACAATTAGGTTTTGTGCTTATTAAATGGAAAGTTCAGTACTAATATAACACTTTTTTTGTTTTGCTTTTAGCCGGTACCACATCATCATCTTGCTTTCATTATTACAGTATGTACTGCTCTTGTAATATTTGCAGTCATGTACTTGCTTGTATGCATTGAATCCTTATTTCGGAGATGGCTGAAATTATTTGGGATTTTGATTTGGATCTGCTTCCTGACCATAGGATATGTGTCAGTTTTTGGAAGAGGCGCTACCCCATCATTCTATGCATGGGAACAGGTATGTATTTCCTATTTGATGCACTTACATTTAGAAGTGGTAATCAGTATATATTTGTTCTTAAAATTTTAATTATATACTATTTATTCCATTAGTTTTAGGTTTACTTCTTCCCCAAATTAGTTATATTGGATTATAGGATAACACTTTTTGTTAACTCTGTCTGTCCCTGATCCTGCAAAGACTTATGTGCATACACTGCTTAAAGTTCAGCATCGTCACATTGACTTCACTGGGACTACTCCACACAGTGTGCAAAATTAAGCATGTGCCGGAAGTCTTTATAAGATCTTGGCCTTAGGCTTTTAATTTAAATTACCCAAATAAAAATATTACTTATCATGAATGTCCCTTAAAAGTAAATGATTTCTTTAATAATTTTCAGTGTTTTGATAGGGTGCTGATTAGGATCCTGATTACAAAGTGATGTTCAAGTATTTTTTTAAAGACCTCTATAGCTGGGTGTGCCAAGTGAAAGTGTTTTCAAATCAAGTAGAGAGGGTGAAGTGAACAATAAAGACTAATGACGCCTCCTGGCATTGCTGGGTGCGGCTGGAGTTGATTACTTGGTATCTCTGACCAGAAAACTGACAATTTTATGAAGCCGAAAAGTCATAATCTGCAGGAAACTCCTCCTAAGCTCTGATAGCATAAGTGGAACAGTTTTTAAGAAAAGAAAAATTACTTTTTATCTTATTGTACTGACTCTTCCCATTCTGTCCATCCTTTTCTAAATAATGAAAATTAGAAATTATCTACTACACAATCAGAATGGATTTTCACTATGACTGCTGGCCAGCACAGTGATATGTTGACTGCAGACTTCAGCTATTGCAGCTATACAACAGTTAAAGGTAGCAGCATGTATACGATAAAGCCATAGATCCCCAGGTTTATTGCTTAAATTCCCTCTGGTGAGATTTGGCCTTCAAAATCATTCTACTTAGTAGTGAAATTTTAATACAAAATTTATGGGGGGAAAAAATCTCACCTTAGACATAGGGAAAATGATGTTGCTTGTTCAGGGTTGGTTTTTTTTCACCCCTGTAACTAAACAAAGATCTGGCTTTGTTTTTTTAAATGTTGCAAGATATAATGTGAGCTGATACCTTTGACTTTTTTTTTTTTTTTTTTTTTTTATGTGAAGACCATATTACAGGAGGTCAGCTGGAACAGGATTTTTTTTCTGCCTTTAACCTTCCGATGTGACTTTGGTCACAAGTGAAGCTTGTATGTTTTCTTATCTGGTCTCCGTTTGTCCATGTTACAAAACTGTCATAAGGTAGTTAGCATTTGCCATGGGTGAGAATGTCCCCAAAGGAGGCTGATGTCTGGAAACAGCAGGAAGCTGGGGTTGAAATGAAGCGGCAGAGCTGAGTGGGCAGTCTTGCAGTGTGTCTGTCACAGTACTTGACACAAGTATTAGGAGGCCTCATATATTGTGATACAGCATGGCCAGAGGGCAGCATAAGAGTGTTAGCAGGGGGCCTTATTCCCTGCCAAGGGAGGAAGGTTTGCTTTAGATTAACTAGAACAGCTGTGGCCAATTAGAGCACCTGACTCCATTCAGGGCACCTGACTCCAGTTAGAGCACCTGACTCCAGTCATGGGATATAAACCCCTGCTTCAGTCAGACAGGGGGTGGTAGTTGAAGGAGAAAGGTTGGATTGGAGCAGAGTGCAGATTGCAGAAGAGAAGAGTTTGTCCAGAGAGAAATAGAAGGTTTGGAGGAGTGCTGCGGTGGATTGGGAAGCCCAACAGAAACCCTAGGTAAGGGGCACCAGGCTTGTATAGAAGAGAGGCGAGAAGCCCTTCACAAGCTGACGGGTATGAGAGGGAAGTAACCCAGGGGAAGAAACCGCTAGTCAAGTGGTTCACCACAACCCCAGGGCCCCTGGGTTGGGACCTGGAGTAGAGGGCGGGCCCAGGTCCCTCCCTCTCCACTCCCCTCCTCCAAGGACACTAGGGGAGTGATTAAGAACTGGTTCAGAGGCAAGCAATATCGCCCTGAACCTACCCCAGAGAAAAGAAAGCACGAGACCCAGAGAACAATACCGGCAATTTGCCACAATATATACACACACACACCATAGGCTACAACAGAAGTCCATAAATATGGATTTAATGGCAAACTTTAATAGCACTTTCTGAACCATTATGGTTTAGCGGGCCAATGGACGTTTGTAAACTCTTTAACTGTGCCTTCAAATGTATGTTTATATGCAGTAGTGATTACTCTATTGTATCAACTGCATGAAGGATTATTTGATTTTAGAGTCAATAAAATATCAAGCAAATAAACACACGCAAGCTCTTGATATTAACATTATAATAAGAACTTAAAGCACTTGCGAAATTTGAAATTAAAGGAGATAGCTCCATCCTTGCTTTGGACTGTTCTTGGTACATAATTCAGATGTAAGTTGTTATGTCATGTCTGTGGTTATAATGTCTGCAGTATATCTGCTACTTTACCAAAGGAGAATGAGACAAATTAAGGGTCAAGTGTCCTCTTTAAGCAACTGGTTTGGCTACATTCATATTGTAACTTTATCCAGTTTCCTCAAAGCTTTTATGAACAGTACACTCCTTGAGATTTTTATTGTTCCATTGAAATGTCAATGCTAGAGGATGCAGCCTGAAGAAAAGTCAGAATGCTTGTTTCCGCTCTTGCTCTGCTGGCGCCTTATAACAGATTTCCCCTTTTTCTTTTTGAAGGTGCCATTCTTCCTGTTCATAATCTTCACAGTTTATACCATGTTACCCTTTGGGATGAGAGATGCTGTCATCATCAGCATCTTTTCTGCAGTGTCCCATATTGTAGCCCTAAGCATTGCAGTGACACTATATCCTGAACCAAGTCAACAACTCACTACGTTTCAGGTAAGGAAATGCTATTTGTTAGAATATTCAAATGTCTTAGGCAGCATTTCCATTAGAGCTGGGAACAAACTGCAAAGTTCAGATATGGATGGAAGCTTCCACATAGTTCAAGGATTTGAGTCCATCTCGTACACAAGGAATTAACTTCGATATAGCTATGTGAAAAAATCCACACCCCTCAGAGACATAGCTATACTGATGTAACCCCCAGTGTAGACAGCGCTAGGTTGACAGAAGAATTCTTCCATTACCTAGCTGTCGCCTCTCAGGGCGGTGGATTACCTGCGGCACTGGGAGAAGCCCTCCCGTTGGTGTAGGTAGTGCCTATACCGTAGCACTAGAGCAGCGGCGCTGTATCATTTAAAATGTAACATGCCTTCCTTTGCACGCAAATGACACCTATTGATAAATACTTACTTTTTATATAGGATACATATCTATTTTCAACACAAATGAGGAGACAGAAAATGAAAGGGACAACAAATTTAAAAAAATAATCTTGGACAACATTAAGAATAGAATTTTTGAAAATAATGAAAGGTATTTCTGTTAGTGTTATGATTTCCAGACTATTAAGAAAAAGCTTAATGTTTAAGGTGTTTTTGATCATAGATTCTTGGGAGATAGGAAAAGTGCAACTTTATGTGCAGTTTAGTTGCATTCATTCCATGGTTTTACAAACTATGCTGCAGCCTTCTTGGAAGATTTTACATTAAAAAAAAATCCTAGTTACTGGAACGTATTTAGTAGCAGAATAAGTCTGTCAAATGAAATTCCCTTTTTAAATGAATCAAATGTTTTTATTAGTGACTGGAACAAATCCCCTAAAACTGAATGCTGTACCTTTTTGTGATAAAATTGTATCTAGATCAGTGGTTCTCAAACTGTGGGTCAAGACCCCAAAGTGGGTCATGACCCTGTTGTAGTGGGGTTGCCAGGCGTAGCTTTAGACTTGCTGGGGCGGAAGCTGAAGCCTGAGCCCCACTGCTTAGGGCTGAAGCCCAAGGACTTCAGCCCTGGGTGATGGGGCTCAGGTTACAGGCCCTCCTGCCTGTGGCTGAAGCTCTTCGGTATTGGGTTTGTCCCCCTACCCGAGATGGCAGGGCATGGGCGGGCTCTGGCTTCAGTCCCCTGTCCTGAGGTTGTGTAGTAATTTTTGTTGTCAGAAAGGGGTCGTGGAGCAATGAAGTTTGAGAAGCCCTGATCTAGATCACTCGGCAAAAATGTGGAGTTCATGAATCACTGTATTCATGTCCTCATGTTGCATGCTTCTCCAAAAAGAAATTGCAATTTGTTGAATAAACGTGTGCCATATATTAGTCACATTACTTAATAAACTACTGGAAGTCACTCTGATACAATGGGGATGAATGCAGTGTAAGAACAGTAGAATAGAATATTAGCACTCAATACTATATGTGATTTTCTGTATAGTATAGAGTACTATAGTATAGTAAGTAGCCCATTTGACTATAAGACAAAAAATAGACCTGTAGCCAAAAGGTAGAACCATGATTTGAAAAACTGATAATATTATGATAAGTTTCGTCCTGCAAATAACTTTTTTTTGTGTTTTTTTCATAAAGATAACTTGTGAAATTCTAGAATTTCCCAGATATTTTCCATGAGAGAGCTAACCCGTATAACACATTAAAATGAGAAGCAGTAAATTACCAGATGAAATAAGTATGTAGTGGTAAATATATACAAGATATCAAGTTATCCTCAGGTAATCTAATGTAGTTACACCATGGACATCTGTGATTTGCAGCTGTCCTTCTGGGGATCTTCTTTTAAGGAAACAATCTTTTTGTTTGCAATCTGCCTCCGCTGTGCTTATCAGTTTTTCCCTGTGATCTTATCTCTAACAGCTGCAATACGTTTTCATGTATCATGATTATGTTTTAATTTTCACAAACAAACATTGTTAGATTATAGTCTCTCTCCCCTAACCTCCATTCCTACTTTATGCAAATTTTCTTTTTGTCCCTTTTAATTTAATTTAATTTAATTTAATTTAATTTAATTTAATTTAAACTTGATTAGCACAGTCCAATACTAGCAGTTTTGTTAGGATTCTAAGCACATCATCCTAGTTTCATTATTGCATTTAAAAATAATTAGATTGTCTATTGCCTCTCACAGCAGGGAGGAACATTAATTATTGGTGGAATGACCTAATGCTGTAGCCTTTTGACTATTTTATTGTTAAAGGGACACCATTATTTAAGTTTAGCACAGTCATCCTCTATTAAAAGATAAATTAAGTCTTTATGGGGCTGCCATTTAGGATGTTTTCAGTTACTAAGGGAAGGGATGGTCTGTTACTTCTAAACGAAAAGTTTTTTGATCGGTATTTGCTGTATTTCCCCCCCCACTCATGAAACACATGAGCCTGGTGGGGATTTTGCATGAGTGGTAAAAGGGGAGCGTAGGTCAGGCAAAGGCATTTTGGAAATTGACGAGCCCTTTTCTCTTAGCTCTAACAGTCATTTTACATGTCTTAGGGAACAATACGGGAAAACGCTTATTACAGTTTCCTTCAATTTATTTGCCTTGTGGATGACATGTACTTTAGATATCAGGCTTGTTTACAAGAACATGCATCACACATTATGAAACTGAATTGATGATAAAATTATATTTCTTCCCATTTGTACTTTGTATGGTTAAATCACGATGTCAGTAATACTAGTGGTCTTCATTCAAGGACTTGAAGTGAATATAACTAATTTGGGGACATCCTTATCAAACAGTGAAAACACCTATTAGTGCACTCCTTCCCGGCCACTTTCTTTCCATTCCAAAGCCATGAATCTACTGTCCTGTCACAGTTTTGGAACAAAGGTACTGAAATGTAGCTCTGCAACTGCACATGATCCCTCTACTGTAATTAAAGAGAATACAAAACACAAACCTGAATTTGTTTCAGCTTACTCAGGAGAAAGCTAGCGCTTAGCACCACTTCTTTCCCTCACCAGGAGGAGCAGAAATATTTTATAGTGTATTTTTGATTAAGTGCCAGAAATAAAAGAGAGAGGGTGTGCATGTGTCTGTCTTGGAAGGTGAGGGAAAAGATGTGTGTTCCCTAAACTGCTGGGTTAGTGGTGGTGGGGGAGTTGGGTGAGAGGGAGGGGGTGGAGGGGAGAGGTAGCAATCTGAAAGTTCCTAACAGCATATGGCATGTACCAGCCCCACCTTGTCAGTGAGTTTCCACAATCATTTGGCAGGCGCCACCACCAGTCTTTCCTTCCACTTTGAAAAAAAGATAAATAGCTAGAATAAGAAGGGCAAGCACTGTGATTGAGGCTCTCTGCATATTTTATGCATGCGTGTCATGTCTCAGTAAATGAGGTAACTTTTGACAACCTTATTTCCTTCCCAGACAAATGCTTGCGGTAGAGTGAGGTCACTGCTCTTTCTAACATTTGATACTCATTCCATTGTTAGCAGTAGATCTGTTTTCAATACACTAATCACAGCCCAGGGCAGCTCCTGTGTATTAAAAGCTCCCATAGTAATGGAATCAGAGTCTAATCTAAATGACTTCACTAACTGTACTTGGCATATGTTTTCAGAAGTGGCTAGTGATTTCAGGTGTCTCAGAGGCCTTGTCTATACTTGACATGCTACAGCAGCACTACAGCGCTGCCTGGCACTCTCAGTAAATCCAGATTGTTTCAGAGCAGGGATCGAAGGGCATTTGAGAGGCCCAGAACTCTTATGGATAACAGCCTTCCAGCAGACTCCTCTCTATTATTTCAAGGGGAGTTTAGTGGCCCTGCAGACTGCAACTGTAGCAATGTTCATAGGGAGAGAGAGGATCTCTCAGGCAGCTCAGGATGTTTACACTGAAGTGGAGCAGTAATTGCATGTTCATGTTTTGTTTTTTCTTTAAGTAGGAAACATATCTTTGGTGTGGGGGGGGTGGTATACATGGAGGGTGAGCTCAGTGTTGGCCTAATGGGAGCAATGTTAAGTCATGCTGTGTGCTTTTGAAAATCCCACTTATAATGGGCTGGGGAGTGAAATAATGTAGGTTAATAGGTGTTTTACTTTGGGCTAGATTTCAGATTTTGAGACTGATGTAATAAAACCCAAGCACTTGTTTAAAACATTTCTAACACTATGCCCTACCTATACTCGATATATCAAACATTTTTAACCCAATATTTCTAATTGTTTTAGGATGAAAGCAAACAAACACCAAATACAATATTTTCATTTCCAGTGCAAGTAACCATAAAGTGACTTCACTGCAACTGGACCTTTAATTCTCTTAACATTGCCCCTTTTGCAACATTTGGGGGATGGGCAAAGAGGGAGAATTTTTTTTTTTTTTGATCCTCATACAACTGCCGTAGTCAAAACAAAAAAACATCTAATTCACGTTTTGGCTTTATAGATGGATGTTCAGATTTTAAAATTAGCTTCAAGGAAAAAAATCTTGCTGCCATAACTCGTTAGTATTGCCCTACTCTGTATCAATATTAAAAACAGACCTGCTAGAAGGAAGCAGAAGTTGGAAGGTACTCTTCCAGAAATGTTAGCTGGTGTGGATGACACTGGATAGATCTGAGAAGTCTCATGTTTGGGATCTTTGCTACTTTACCCCAGCGCCCTGTCTTCTGTGAAGTGGGGGCCTCTGCTGCTCTACCTCTCCCCTACAACGAGACATGAGGAAAAAAGTTACTGTTGCTTCACCACCCTTACAAGGGCTCTTTGGGTTTTTTGGGTGATTCCACCCTTTGAATAATTCCATGGCCATCATCGGCTGAAGCCTGTAGCTTCCCCATGTTGTTGCAAAATAAAATAGACATGTTTGATAGTGTGGCTGCTGCCCATACTTTTTTGAATACCAGCAGTGAAGATTGACCAAACTTTGGTTAATTTCACAACCTTAAAGGCTAGACAATTAAAAAAAAAAAATAAAGATGCTTGCTGTCTGCAAAAATGATGCTTTAGCCCTAGCTTTCTGTTGCAAGCATGGAGTTTGGGGGAAACATTTCCCACTTGTCTTTGGTTAATGGATTTTTTTCAAGCCCGATCAGTTGGGCTGCACCTGTCCAAGAGGCAAATGTTTCAGCCTTATAGCTTGCCATCAGATGGATTTGTCTATTAGCTCCTGTTAGTTCAATATTCTCCTAGTTAGGCCAGTTCCTCTTTGATCTTTAGTAGTTACAATTGAAAGGTATAATTGCCTTTTTCATGAGTCATGGTACCTATTAATTCTTCATCAAAATGCATCCACTTGACACGGTTAATTTTCTTTTATCAGTTATTAAATCATGCCCTTTTCAAACAGTGTCTCTTGACCTTCAAATGTTTTGCCAAAATAAACTTACCTGTGATTTCCTTTGTTTTTTCCTGGTACCTTCCATTCAGGTAAACACATAATTTTAAAAGACTACCACTCTGGTGTTGCTTAATGCGTTCAGGTAACACCTATCCTAGAAAGGACTCGTTGACATGCAAATAAAGTTCATGCTGGGAGACTGTGAAGAGCTCTTAGTTTATAGTTTGGACTAGGATAGAAAATTAGATGAGTAATATACTGAAAAGATTAAACCTGCTCTAATCTGTCACGTGAGCTTTGGTTACTTAGGGCACAGCTACACTAGAGAGTTTAATGATGCAGCTGTGCTGCTGTAAGCTCTTGGATGTAGCTGCTCTAAACTGACAGGAGAGAGCTTTCCTGTCGGCTTAGCTACTAAAGCCCCTGCAAGTGCCAGTAGCTACGTCGGTTGGAGACGCTCTCCCGCTGTCACAGCGCTGTGCACACTGGCGGTGATGTCGGCGTAATTTATGTCACTCAGGGGCGTGATTTATTCTCCTCCCTGAGCGACATAAGTTATGCTGACATAAGTTGTAGTATAGACCTAGGTGAAGGCATATCCTGGTATTGTGAGACTGATTCATTTGAGATGAAGAAATCAAGGCACGTATTTTCAGACATGTACACCTAAGTGTATGACTGACAGAGCCAGTAGCACTTTCTTGCCCTTCCTCCCCCCCCATATCTCTCCCTCCTAAACACTGTGAACAAACATGCTGTGTTGGATCAAAACTTGCCTGCTTCCTGAGGTTTGGCTTTGTGAACCAAATAACTTGTGTGTGTGGGGGGGAAGTTGCAAGGGCTATATCCATCTCAAAATGTGTTTAGATCCCCTGTAGCCACTCCGTAGCAGCTCCCGCTCTCCCGCTGCCCAGCTCTGAAGGCAGAGCAGAGAGAGGTGGCTGCTGGCCTGGCGCCCAGCTCCAGTAGCAGAGGAGAAGAAAGCCTGGGTGGGAGGCTGGGATACCTGAAAGCACCCCCAGCCTGTGTCTCTGCCCTGGGCAGATGGAGGGTCTAGGGTTCCCCACAATGGCCTAGACTGACCTGCTTCAGCCTGGACTCCTGGGCCCTGCCCCCAGAGGTTGCTGCTCGCTGTAGGCTTTGGTCCCCCAGCC
This sequence comes from Chelonoidis abingdonii, assembly GCF_003597395.2. Classification (NCBI taxonomy): domain Eukaryota; kingdom Metazoa; phylum Chordata; order Testudines; family Testudinidae; genus Chelonoidis; species Chelonoidis abingdonii. The sequence goes on along the minus strand of NC_133787.1, from coordinate 15,942,390 downwards.
TGGGTGGCTCTTGCTGGCTGTGAGCAGCCAGTGCCCCATACTGCCCAGCTCTGGCTTCCAACCAGCCAGGCCAGGGGGCAGGGCGAAGGGAGGGGTCTCATGGCAAGGAGGGGAGCAGCCCACTCCATTTTCTGTCTGGTCTACCTGAGGTCCCACACTGGGAAGTGGCTGGCGCACTTCTGGGTAACTCAAAATATAAAAACAAACTCCAGCCCAGAAATTTGGGGTACAGGAGGGTGCTCCGGGCTGAGATTGAGGAGTTTGGGGAGCAGGACGGGGGATCAGGGCTAGGGCTGGGACAGGGGGTTGGGGCGTAAGGAGAGGCTCAAGGGTGTAGGCTCTGAATATTGCTTACCTCAAGCAGCTCCCAGAAGCAGTGGCTTGTCCCCTCTCCAGCTCCTATGTGTCCAGGCGGCTCTGCATGCTGCTCCATCTGCAGGCAGCACCCCTGCAGCTCCCATTGGAGTGGGTAGGAGCCGGAGCGGAGCCATGCTGTGGCTTCTGCGAGCCACATGGTGCAGCCTCGACTCTGCGCCCCAGCTGGAGCACCAGAGTGGGGCCAAGCTATGTGGTGCAGCCCCTAACCCAGCACCCAGCGGGAGCGTGCGGGCCGGCTTAAAACAGCTTGCAGGCTGCAGTTTGCCCACCCTGATCTACTCTGACCTCTTGTATATCATAGGTCACAAGCACTACCCAGCATTTGCACACTAAACCCAGCAACTGAAATGAGACCAAAGTATTACAGCCTGCAGGAGACTAGACTAGTATGTGCCACAGGAGGAGAATAGGAGTGACAGAGGCCCCTGCAATGCCAGGGAAATGATTGAGATACACCCAGATCATGCTGGCAAGTGACCTGCCCCCCCACACTACTGGGAAAGACCAAGATGTTGCAAGATTACCATTGCCCATCTGACCTCAGGGAAATTCCTTCCCAACCCCATATGTGGCAAACAGTGGGCATGTGAGCAAGCACCAGCCAACCATGCAGCTGAGAGAGCGAATGCCCCGTGCCACCTCAGAGCCCAGGCTCGCTCTGCCTGATATCCCATCCTTAGTCAGGGCCATTGTTGTTGCTTTAGAGGAAAGAGACCAACCCTTCCCCCTCCAGAGTGCATTGTGGATGTAGGGAAATCCGTGTCTGATCCTCACAACGTTTAGCTGAAAACTTGAAGCATGAGCTTTTAGGAATATAAGATATAAACTGGAAGTGATCCCTAGGGCTGCCTGCCCCCTACTATTCCGAGCAACCCTCTCCTACAATTGCACTCAACAATTGTCCAAGTCTCTCACAACTAATGAAGTTAGCCCCCAAGCTGTTCCATAACCTCTCACCGCTGATGATTAGAAACGTTCTTCTAATTCCCAGCCTGAATTTGTTCCTGGTCAGTTATACTTGTTTACTTCTCTGATAACTTTGCCCTTTGACTTAAATAGCTCTTCGCCCTCCCTGGTGTTTACCCCTGTGATTTACTTAGAAAGAGTAATCATATCCCTCTGTTAGCCATCTTTTTTGTGAGGTTGAAGAAGCTATAGTATTCCAGTCTCCTCTCATAAAATAGGACCTCCATTCCCCTGACCATCCTAGGAGTTCTTCTCTGCATTTGTCTAGCCTCTAACATGGGTGATCAGAATTGTACACATTTTAGTATTGTAAATGAAGTCTTATCAGTGCCTTGTACAATGTCATTAATACCTCCCTCTACTGGAAATGCCTCGCCTGACATATCCTAGGATCAGATATGCCTTTTTCACAACTTCATTATATTGGGAACACGTGTCCCAATGTCAGGCACATGTCTGCAAGCATGGGCCTTAACTAATGTGACTGAATCCCTCTTGTGTTTTAATGTTTTAACATGAGTGCGTTAAATAGAAGCACTCTTGTTATTGAGTTAGCGTCTGTTTAACACACACAAGTTGGCTAACACGAAGTTTGGTGGTGGTTTGCTTGTATGAAAGGATGGAGAAAACTTGAGCTTTTTCTTATGTTCTGGACAAAAAACATTTTAAGTTACTTCAGTATAGAATACGAATCAAACTCTTCTGCAGCGCTTGAGTATTTTTCTTCTCTTGCAGTTACTTGCCAATGCTGTAATTTTTCTTTGTGGTAACCTGATGGGTGCATTTCACAAGCATCAGATGCAAGATGCTTCATGGGATTTGTACAGATACACTTCAAAGTGCATTCAAGTCCGAATGAAACTGAAGATTGAAAAGAGGCAACAAGTGAGTAAAAGCCTCTATTACATGAGTTATGTGTTTTTCTTTTGCGTGATGTGTGTCTTTTTTTCTAAGTTTGTGACTAATGCACACTGAAAGGCTTGATTCAATTCCTATGAAAACCACCTAATGTCAAAAACAGCTGTGCCATTGATAATAGAGAGGGGAAATTAAAGAGAGAAAGCTTCTTGTCTTATGTCTTAGTAAAAAATGACAAATCTGTACAGTAGTAGACATAGTATTTGAAATCAGAAATTGATTATCAATCATTTACCTGTTTTCCTAAAATAGTAAAATGTAAAATAATCTCAGGAATTTCGGAAGAAAAGTAAGTCTTAGTCTTCAGATTTGTATTGAGGAGAAATCTTTTTAATTAAATTCAGAACGATTCTGCCTTCTTTATGCAGATGTTGGATGTTTGAAATTCTGTAATCTTACTCTTTCCTGGAAGAGCACTTGCAAAATGTTCATTTTCTGCTAATGCAGAGACAGATAGAAATATATATTTAAAATAGCCAACCAAGTAAACAAAAATTTTGCAGTGTTGTGTAAAATACACTGACAACATTTTGTAAGTGCCAAATAATTACTTGCTTTGGCACTGATAGTTAGAAGTGAATAATGTTAAACACTATGAAACCTTGACATTCATACTGATGTAAGATGTAATTTTGTATAATTCAGTCATAAGCTAGCATTGGTGGCTAGTTACTGTAAAGATCTAATAGTAGGAGCAACCCCTCATGGTAGGCAGAGAAAAACTTTTCTACTTGGATTTGGCTTTTTTCTATCTCGATCAGCTGCTATAAAGGTTCTTTTGTTCTTGCCTCAGCGTGCCCATTTTACTTACCCAGACTCAGCTGTTGCAATCTTCTCTGGCTGCTTCACCAAGCAAAGACCATTATTGCCAGACTGTTAGTCTTATACATAGTGCACTTTCTTTTCCCCTCTTGTAGACTGCTTAATAACGTTTTTGTGTTTGTTGCATATACAGTGAGGCCAATCCTGAAAGAGGGCTCACTGCTGACTCATTTTTTAACAAAACACACCTGAGTGGTATTTTTGCAAACAGTGTTTCATGATAAAATGAGGGTTTGGAAATGCAGATGGGAGGAGAAGAAAACCTTTTGAAATGTTATAGCAAGGGTTGGATTGTAGGGGTGTTTCTTTAAATGCTTGTGGGAACAAATGATCTAGAAACATGGGTTTTCCTCCTGGGGGTTGCAGACATTTATCTTGAGGTCACAACTATCCTGCCTTTTCCATATTGCTAAGTGGAAGGGAAGGTCCCAGTATGGAAAATACTGAGAACTGCTGATCTAGAATGCGGCATGTGTATGGTGATCTCAACTCATAAATTGTAAGCTAAAAGGAGAAGGCTGAAAAGACTGAATTGGAAAGAAGACGACACCACATTGCTAGTGTCCAGTCTGCCTTTTATTGCCTGTCTTACCAGATGAGATGAGCCCTTAAAAAAAAAAAATCTCGATATGAATGCTAATTTTTTTCACAGATAGCAGCTAGGGAAGCATCTAATCAGCTTGCACTAGTATCAAGCTTTCTGTAACCCCCTGGACTGATCCCTGCTATGGTAACTTGCATTTTTCTTTTTATTTTTTCTTTTCTTTTTTTGTCCTGGCGCCCTACTTGAAAGCCAGCTGTCTTGCAGGCTATATATAGTTTTCCTTGCCACCTACATTGTTTGTCAGACTCCCAGCTTTCCATTTTCCTTGCCCCACCAACCAGGAAGATGTGAGAAGGGCAATTTAATTTCTGAAAAAATAACACCGACCTGTAAAGTCACATTATCTCACATTAAAGAACTATTCTGTCATGTTCAGCAGGGAAAGGGGAAAACGTGAGGTGGCAAAGTTTGCAGATGATACTAAACTGCTCAAGATAGTTAAGACCAAAGCAGACTGTGAAGAACTTCAAAAAGATCTCACAAAACTAAGTGATTGGGCAACAAAATGGCAAATGAAATTAATGTGGATAAATGTAAAGTAATGCACATTGGAAAAATACCCCACTATACATACAATATGATGGGAGCTAATTTAGCTACAACGAGTGAGGAAAAAGACTGGAGTCATTGTGGACAGTTCTCTGAAGATGTCCACGCAGTGTGCAGAGGCGGTCAAAAAGCAAACAGGATGTTAGAAATCATGAAAAAGGGGTAGAGAATAAGACTGAAAAATATTATTGCCCTATATAATCCATGGTACGCCCACATCTCGAATACTGTGTACAGAGTGGTCTCCTCACCTCAAAAAGCTATACTGGCACTAGAAAAGGTTCAGAAAAGGCAACTAAAAGATTAGGGTTGTAAGAGGTCCCAAGTGAGGAAAGATTAAAGAGGCTAGGACTCTTCAGCTTGGAAAAGAGGAGACTAAGGGGGGATATGATAGAGGTATATAAAATCATGAATGGTGTGCAGAAAGTGGATAAGGAAAAGTATTTACTTGTTTCCATAATGCAAGAACTAGGAGTCATCAAATGAAATTAATAGGCAGCAGGTTTAAAACAAATAAAAGGAAGTTTCTCATGCAGCGCACAGTCAACTTGTGGACTCTTTACCTGAGTAGGTTGTGATGGCTAGGACTATAACAGCGTTTAAAAGAGAACTGAAAAATCATGGTGGTTAAGTCCATAAATGGCTATTAGCCAGGATGGGTAAGGAATGGTGTCCCTACTCTGTTTGTCAGAGGATGGAGTGGATGGCAGGAGAGAGATCACTTGATCATTGCCTGTAAGGTTCACTCCCTCTCGGGCACCTGACATTGGCCACTGTCAGTAGACAGATACTGGGCTAGATGGACCTTTGGTTTGACCCAGTACGGCCGTTCTTATGTTCTCATTATGTTCTTAGGGCTCTGTTGTCACCCTAATTGTTCACTAACCTCAAGTCTCTTAAAATACCAGGGAAGGGGAGGGAGACTTTGACTTCTTTTTCCTTGGGGAGGCAGTGGAATGTAGGTTTCTCCATAACAAGATCAAACCATATTTCTGTCTAATCCTCCTACACAGCAGGAGGAAGAGGAGTTCTTGATGCTTCAGAAATAAGGTGACCTTTCCCCCTACCCATACTGATGACATACACATAACTAATTATCCAATGTTGTACGTGAGAGAGAGAATATCCTGCTCCCTGCACAGGCTACAGATTGGTACCCAGAACCATTTGTTAGTCTCCTAAACTCACGCTGCTGTGGCTTTCCATCATCTACTGTATTTTCTCATTTTTAAAAGGAAATCAATATTTTATTGAAATTCGACTATATTTTCAAAGTGATGGAGTGTGGTAAGAATTCCTGGCTATCAACCTTGGTCTACCAGGCCAAGGAGGCTAACTTAAATCCATCCTTTAATTGGTTCAGCAAAGGGATTTCTGGAGTCTGTGGAGAAGAATGTCGGATCAGTTCTGAGTGTGCTCATTCTTTGAAGGATCTTATGATCCTTTTTATTCCAGGTAAGCTCTTCAGAGTATTCCTCTGCAGGGAACAGCAGATGACTTGAAAGCACTGATACTCCTGATTTTCTTTTATTCTTGTTCATGGACACTTCTTCCCTGGTCAGAGGTGTAATTTCATTGCCATGTGTTTGTTTGGGCACATGGGACAAAGCTTTATTGATCTCTGGTTGGCCGAGCAACATTAGTAATTTCTGAGGAAAGGATTCCATTCTTGCCAAAATTAAAAGGCTCTACCTCTATAGCCTTGAGTAACTCAGTTCTTTTAAGCTGCATTGGCATTTTGGCAATAGAGTTTTCTGTTTAGTCTCCTATCCAGTGTTTGAATTAATCAAATGCTTCCTCTAGCAAGGAAGGCAATTAAATTTTTCACATCATGTGCTGAGAATTCAGGTGGTTTGAATATTTTATAGTCTATGCCTTGTACAGAGTGAGCTTTTGAGTCTGAACTTCTATCAAAAGATGCTGGAAGACTGCTGAGAAGAGGGAGACTGCAGAAAATTGAGAGAAGAATGCTTTCACACTGACTGGGCAAGCTGTGCTTTAGACCCTGTTTAGTCTGTCCCAAGTATATGCCTCAGGTGATAGGCTTGGCTTCCTGCATCTCACTCTGGGTGGAGCCATGTGATTCAACCACTCTGGACTGGCTCTCTGGGCTGCAGGCCCTATGCTCCACTTTCCAACTATATTAACCCAACAGTGTAAGGATTTGCGGGTCTAGACTCCAGGGTTGTGGGGCAACTGATGACTCCACTGTAGAGCCAGGCAGAGCAGCATCCAAAAATTACTGCAAGGTTAGGCACAGCGGGAAGTACTGCCTGAAGAGAGAAGAGTGACAGAACCCTGCAGCTGCCTGATTGGTCAACATCAACTATTTAAACAAGAAATCTGCCCTAGGGAACCATCTGAGCAACAATGCAGACTCCGGCTTCTAACTGCTAAAGACCTCTCCTTTTGCCCCATTATGCTCCCAACTCTTGCCTTTTACCCTGGCCCAGCTTGACCTAAGCACCTGACTCGGCTTGGTAACTAGTCTCAACTCTTGCCTTCAGTTGTGACCCAGTGGACGCTACTGCGCCAGCCACCGAACAAGCCCAACTGTGAGCGGTAGCTGTAAGACATTTTCCTCCAGAAGCCTGTGACAGAATAACTTTGCAATGACACAGAAACAGCTTTCTCAAAACAAAGCTTTTGTTCACCCAAAGGTACAAAGCACACAGAACAAACACATAAAACAAAAAAGGCTTATACATGCATATCCCCTTACTTATCCTGAATTTTTCCTGCTAGCTTTGGTAAGCTCCATTTAGCCCAGTTACCTCCATCTCTGAGTTAGGAAAAACAGACAGCTTGCTGCTGTTTGTGTCTCTTTCTGTCAGCATGTTGATGGCTCACTCAACCCTCCTTCCTGTGTAGGCCAGCATCTGTAAGGTTTTAGTATGCCCGTTGATGGAAGAGTGAACTTTGCTAACTTGAAGGGAGCCAAGCAGGGGCAGTCTCCAAATAATAGCTGCCCACATTGTTCCCTTAAGGCTTTACCTTTGTCATTGTTTCAGTTGCTGTTTGCTTCCCCGTACAGCCTCCTTTGTTGCCTTCAGATAGAATAATATCAAACTGGTAAAGTGAGGTACATGCAATCTTTCAAAAAAATAATGCATACACTCATAACTCTCATGTTGAGAGCAGAAAAAAGAATCCTTTATTGAAAGCCGGAGCTGCATCAGAAACTGCTGAATAAGGAGACTTCTTTTCTTTTTTATCTTCCCCCAATAATTTTAAAAAACACTGAGATTCCTAACATGGCATTTCAAATAACTTTACATTATTCAAACTTTTTTTCTTCCTAGGAAAGCTTGCTTTTATCTATACTGCCGGCTCATATCTCAATGGGAATGAAACTAGCCATCATAGAGCGACTGAAGGAAACCAATGATGATAGGCAAATGCATGATAACAACTTTCATAGTCTGTATGTGAAAAGACATCAGAATGTTAGGTAAGTAAAGAAACTTGACAAATAGTTACATTAAGATATGCTTCTGTCTTTTAATACTTAGTCTACCTACTGATGGTAAGAAGTGTCATGGTTGGGATCAGACAGGCTGAATGAAGAGTTTATGTTCAGATGCTCTGAGCACATCTGCCAAGGTGAGAGGAGAGAAGAGAACTGGTTTGAACTTATTTTGCTAGATGTGGGATTTCTTTTTTTCATCGCAATGATGAAAAACCCCAATTAATTACCTTCTTTACTTGTCCAAATACACATGCTGGGCTGCTTAAAGTCAGGGGTTTTTTATGTGTTTTCATGCAAAAGTGAGCTTGTTTGAAGACTCTGTGCCCTAGACTAGCGTGTTGTATTTTAAACTTAAATAAAAACAAACCCAAACACATTGCCCATTAGGTCACTTCTGTAGTTGATTTCCAAAGAGAGAGAGAGGTGCTCTGTTAGAGATCTTTAGTATTGAACCACAGTGCAATTAAATGTCCATATTTGTATTAGAAAACAAAGATACTTAAAATGTGACTAAATAGTGTGTCCTTGTCCAGCATCCTGTATGCAGACATTGTAGGATTCACTCGTCTGGCTAGCGACTGCTCTCCGAAGGAGCTGGTAGTGATGCTGAATGAGCTCTTTGGGAAGTTTGATCAAATTGCAAAGGTAGGTGTTGCTCTTCATTATGCGAATGGGGGTAAATGGCTCTGTTAGAAAACAACTAGTTCCAAGCTCCTGGGAGTCAGTTCTCCTGCATTTGGGAAGCCTGGCTAATGCAAAACACAGGGTAGGAAGTATCCATTGGAGAGTCTGGCTGACCTGCTAGTAAAAACCCCAGCAAAAGGCAAAATTGATTTAAAAATCTCTAAAAGAACCAGGAAAGCTGTTTGAATGGCAGGAGGAGGGTTATAAAACCAGGCTGGTTCACTGGGATTTTACTTTCAGCTCTTCTACTGAATCACTTTGGGACTCTAGGTGAGTTCCCTAACTCTTTGTGTTTTGGTTTACCTACCAGGAAAATGGGAGCAGTAATGCTTATCTGCAATACCTCACAGGGTGTTGTGATGCTGAATTCCTTAACATTCTAAAATGCTTTGAAGTCCTTTAAAGAACACTGTATGAAGTGCAAACTATTGGGATATTTTAGTTATGTAATATAGCAATAAAATTTAAACATTGGGAACTGTACAATATAAAACCATGCCAGAGACCATGTAGCATGAAAAAGGGGTTTGTGCTATTTGATTAATTTTTTTTAGAATGGAATTATATTTGCAGTATAATGTAGTGATTGAGTTACATTATAGAATATTTTGTCCTGTTTTCTCTGTAATGAGTCATTTGCATATATACAGTTTGACCTTAGTCTGGCAGAATGAATCATTGTAAACATCTGCTTTTGATACACTTTTATGAAGCAAATGGGTAAAGAATTTCAGAACAATCTATCTTTAAATATTGTGCTAAAAACATCAAATTAATATAGCTAAAGGGGAAACTATGTTGGTAAAAATACTGCTTGTGATGGTATGGGCTGTCTGCCAGTGTTCTCAAAATTACTTTCTGTCTGTACCTATGATAGATACGGAACAAATTATAAAATGTGGATTGCAGTGTCCAGCAAGAACATCCCTATTAATACTGAAGGCTCAGAAATCTGGAGAATGTATGCAAATGACTTCTTGCTCTAACTTGCATAGTTGATAATCATGTCTGTAAATAAAGAGGTGTTTATCAAATGTCCTGATGACCAAAACTTAAAACTGTAGCATAGAATGAGCTTAACGTGCCTAGGATCTGCTATGTTCCTGGCTAGCTCTGGCATCTTCCTGGTCTGCTATTCAGCTTACTCTGGCAACTCCTTTAAAGCTGTGCCACTTACATCTTCTTGTCGTGGACTAGGTGGAAAGCTGTTGAGTCTGTCTAATGATCAGGGGGTGCTCCAAGTGCGTGCCTGGGGTGGCAAGCTGCGGGGGGCGCTCTGCCGGTCGCTGCTAGGGCGGCAGGCAGAGTGCCTTTGGTGGCTTGCCTGCGGAGGGTCTGCTAGTCCTGCGGCTTCAGCGGACCCTCCGTGCTTGGGGCGGCAAAATGTCTAGAGCCGCCCCTGCTAATGATTTTCCTATTGTCAGTGTTATGGAGCTAACATAGCTTCAAAAGAATAAAGTTGTATTTTATTTTGTCCTGTAATGTACAAGAAGTAAATGCCAGCCAAGTTCTGGTTCTGGAAATTTATTGTTGATGAAGAATAGGGAAAGAACAAAGCCTGGCTTTCAGAACTCCCAATCCTTGATTTTTTTTGGAGATTGTGGTTTGATTTATAAACTGAGCATATTTGGGTATAGGTAGCTAACTGACGTATAGAAGAATTTAATGGGGTTGGAAAAATCTCATTTAGTTTGTAAAGTTCTAGAGCTTTCCGGAAAGTAAGCAGGAGAAGTTGTAAATTCTAGAATAGGGGATTATGCTGCTGTTAAAGTATTGTGTAATTATGCTATAAATAATTGAAAGAGAAGAATCCTTAACAAAGTATTAAATTAAATCTTGATGGATGTGGGAAATTAGATTGTTGAATGTACTGTATCCCTTGTGCTAAAATAGCATACATTAAAGCCTTGTAAACAATAAATTATCTTTTCCCAAACTTCTAATTTTTCATATAGTATTTCCAGGAGTTGAGTTGTAATTACAGCTTTGCAAGCTCTGGAGAATAAGAGGGTCATACTAACCTTCTTATTAGAGCTATATTTTTGTATGACACATGGCTTATGAACACATGGCTTGATACAACTGTTACTTCAGTTGCATGGGTTTTTTATGCCACAAGATAAAAATATATAAAATAAGTAAAATAAAAATAGATTTTTTTAATGAAAGTGAATTGAAAGGATAATTATGGGCATTGTTTGTAATGGTTTTTTAGGTTCAGAAAAAGTAACAACTGAATTTTCTTTATAAAATTGTGTAATTTATTTTGTATAATATTTCATAAAAATAATCTCAAAATACTCTACAGCTGATTTATTAATATAATTTATAGGTTACCTTATGTTCTGTGATTAGCATCTGTCAGTATGAAAGCTCAGCTGAATACATACATATTTTGGACTTCACAAAATTGTGGAAATGTTTTAATTAAACTTTCCCCAATTTTGTTTTGCCTGTTTTCATTTAACACAGTAAATCACCCTGATGTTTTTATGATATTTTGTGAGACCAGTAATATGGCTGCACAAACATTCCCAAACCAATTTTTGAAGCAAAACCAATTTTCTTTCAAAATGGTGCAGAAATGTCAGGAAAATCGGAGTGATTTTAATTTCACAAAAATGTAAAAATGCACAAAATTTGAGTTGCTTCCGTGGCTAGATGAGGAGGAAGGCAGAAGTTCGGAGCAGGTAAGGTGAGTCCTCCTGGAAAGTAGGAAACTGGCCGCATGCCAGATGTACATGGCAAAGTCTCCAACTGGGTGAGTGAGTGGGGAGTCTCTCCTTCCTCTGCGCCTCTCCAGCTTGTCCTGGACTACATCCTGACCCTTAGGACTCAGAGACTGGCACCCACCTCCATCAGGATACACCTGGCGGCCATATCGGCCTTCCACCCGCTGGTGCAAGGGTACTCGGTCTTTTCCCACTCTATGACTTCCCATTTCCTGAGGGGCCTTGACTATTCATTCCCATACGCTAGACCCCCTGTGCCGCAGTGGGACCTGAACCTAGTTTTGTCCCGACTCACAGGTCCTCCCTTTGAGCCCCTGGCCACGTGTTCATGGTCCCACCTCTCATGGAAGGTAGCCTTCCTTGTAGTGATCACGTTGGCCTGACATGTCTCGGAGCTCAGGGCCTTGACCTTGGAATCGCCCTACGTCGTCTTCCACAGGGACAAAGTCCAGCTCTGCCCACACCCGGCGTTCCTTCCGAAGGCGGTCTCCGCCTTCTGTATAGAACAGAGCATCTTTCTTCTCTGCCCTAAGCCCCATTCTTCCAATGAGGAATGCTGCCTCCATACGCTGGATATATGTAGAGCGCTGGCCTTTTATCTGGATCGGACCAAGCCATTCCAGAAATCTTCGCAACTTTTTGTTGCCTCGGCCAAGCAGGTGAAAGGGCAATCTATCTCCACCCAGCATTTTTCCTGATGGATCCCCTCGTGCACATGCACGTGCTATGACCTGGCATGGGTTCCCCCGCCATCGATCATCAGGGCACACTCTTCGAGGGCTCAAGCCTCATCAGCTGCCGATGTAGCCCATGTCCCTATTCTAGACATTTGTAGAGCAGCCTCTTCGGCCTCTGTTCACACATTTACTTCGCATTATGCGATCGTCTCCCAGTCTAGGGATGACGCCGGGTTTGGCAGGGCGGTCTCTGTCCCGGCCTATTGTGAACTCCTACGTCCAACAGGTATGGCTTGGAATCACCTACTGTGGAATACACATGAGCAATCACTCGAAGAAGAAAGGACAGTTACCTATTCTGTAACTGGTGCTCTTTGAGATGTGTTGCTTATGTCTATTTCACACCCCTCCATCCTTCCCCTCTGTCGGAGTTGTCCGGCAAGAAGGAACCGAGGGTGTGGGGAGCGCATGGTCCCCCTTATAGCACAATATACAGGCGCCACTCCAGGGGTCGCTGCGGTGCTCCCCCAGTACAGGTACTGCTAAGAGACAAACTTCCAGCACCGGTGCACATGGCAAGCACACACACCTACTGTTGAATAGACACGAGCAGCACATCTCGAAGAACGCCAATTATAGAACAGGTAACTGTCCCTTTCCATCCTGCATTTGGCAGGCAGGCATTCTCTTGTGAAATTGCATTGCTGCTCTATTGCTAGAAGTATCAAAATTGTGGTTCATGCTGGCTTCTCTCTTCAGGCAACTGAAATCATCCCCAGTAAACTGTTGGGCTGAATATCCAGACCCCTGGTTCCTTCCCCAATGCTTAGCAGGTCTGGTGACAACACACAGTGCTTTGTCCACTAGGGCAGCCTTGCAAAATGCTTCAGTCAGGGCAAGTAATTTATTGTTGGCTTCCAAATTATGAAAAACTATGGTAAAATGGCAGACAAGCAGATTTTGTCCATCTGGTGGTAAATTCCACGAAAATTATGCAGGACTATGTAATTGGAATAGCCTCATAAGTAATAAAGCCATCTCACTGACTTCTTTCTGGTTTAATTTTATTTTTGGTTTCGGTAGCACTCAGGAGTGAAGCAGGTAACAAGAAACATCACTAACAAACCCCTTTGGGTTTTGAATGTAGAAGGAAGGAAATTGTTTTGTTGCTTCAACCAAGATTAAATGGGGCCTAACTTTTCTCAAAATGACATTGACAAGTGATGTCTCCTATGTTATGTATTCTGGGTATGTACTGATGCATATAAGCAGTGCTTTTTTCCTGTTATGTTTCTTTCGCTTTATTTTGCAGGAAAATGAATGCATGAGAATAAAAATTTTGGGAGACTGTTATTACTGTGTCTCAGGCCTACCTGTGTCCTTACCAGTTCATGCCCGGAACTGTGTGAAAATGGGACTTGACATGTGTGAAGCTATAAAGTATGTATTGTGTAAAAAGGACTTTTTAACTTATAGACACTCAGAAAATAAACAAGCACCTTAGAAACGTAGGGCTGGGATTTTTTGGGAGGGGGGAGTAAGATCATTCTTAATCTTCTGTGTGGACAGTCTAGAATGCATTCACTAACTATTGTATCACTTATGCTATTTCATTTTGCATGTATCACATCAGAACGGCTCCAGCCTCTTTTCTATGAACCAAGTATGTATTATGAGAACAGAACATCATGGGTCTCCATGGCTTATGTAGAAAGGAGATGAAATCAGAAGAGAATAAAATGCTGAATGAAATACCCTGAGGCCAATTTATTATTTTTAGTTATACATGATTTATCATAAATCCATAAAATCAAAAATTGTGAAGTCTGCTTGATGGTGTTAGTATTCCTTTGGGCTCATCTGCCTAGTGCAGTTAAGTGCATCGGAGAAGTGTAATTTATAAAGCACTCTGACCTGTTGTAAACTGCCCCATATAGACCCTGTCTATAACTAGACACCTTTTAGAGCATGCAAGCAGGATCTACACAGGACAGTTAAAGCACTCTGATGTGTTGTGCACTACAAATCACACCCGTCTAATGCACTTTGACAATGCTGTGTAGACAAGCCTTTTTCTGTTTTGTTTTTTTGTTTACAAAAAGTTGTTTCCACATATCTAGGAGCAGTCACCACCCTTTTATTATTTCTATTGCTTAGCACACAAAATGTGTTGAGGAGGAGAAGAGGGTAGTGTACCAGGCCTGATCTTGCATTCCTTGTGTGCAGAAGGAATGCAAATTTGGGTGCACAAGGAGTGCAAGGTCAGATGTCAAGGTGGTAATGCAAAGGTATGGTTCCATCCCCACAATAATGTGGGATTCTGTAATGTTTCATTCTAAGGTTACACAGTATGAATGGATTGACTGCTTATTACATTCCAGCATCTTCTCATGTTCAGGCTTAAATTTCAATGGTGAAGGTAATTAAGCTATGTTGTTGCTTATATTAAAGAGAACAAAGTTGGCTAGGACAACTGAAGTTACTGCCAACTCTTTCAAATACTGCCATGAGACCACTTACAACCTCTATTAACCCTAGCATGAATAGAAAGGACATGTATTTAAGAACATTTCACAACGTTTAAACTCTAGCCGCAACCTAACATCCAAATAACACAAAAATGGTTTGTTTGTGTGTAAATTATATTTAAATTCCTAAGATTTAATTCTCCTTTCTTGTAAATTTTAGCTGTGTCAGTGCCAAGGGATAGCCAAAAGTTGGCCTAACTTTGTACCCATTGACTTCAATAGGAGGAGAGTTAGACCACTTCCTATGGCTTTGACAGTCCCATCCTAAGTTCATGTTTCTTTTCATTATGAAACTGAGCCTTGTGTGTATTTTAATCTTAATTGCTGCGCTGAATCGCTGTGCCATGAGTTGAGAATCAATCCATTTGTCTACCCTTTATTTGGGAGACCATAGTAATGGTATTATTCTACGCAATAAAATTAGAAAAGCTTCAGATGCACAAATCAGAGGAAGTCTCCATAAAATCTTTGGATACTTTTAATAAATCACCACATTTTCCCCTCCTGTCTTCAGCAATTCCAAGTTTCACATCTGCTTTTTGTTGAGTGGAGTAAATTGAACCTCAGTAAGTAATGTATATATGTGGGGCAGATAGTTTATCTTCTGATTTTTCTCCCCCTCTTCCCATTCCCCCCTAAGACAAGTGAAAGAAGCCACTGGAGTGGACATCAGTATGAGAGTTGGTATCCATTCTGGGAATGTACTTTGTGGCGTGATTGGACTCCGGAAATGGCAGTATGATGTGTGGTCTCATGATGTTTCCTTAGCTAATCGTATGGAATCCTCAGGAATACCTGGGTAAGAACATTTGTTTTGGCTGCTTCTTCAGTTCCACAATGATAGTTTTTATATTATTTCAGTATTTCATTATATTGTGTTGGGCCTGGTATCCATAGCTGTGCTGCTGCATTTATTTTAATCAATGAAGGTTTGAAATGGGCAAAAATGTCTGTCCACTTCTACTATGAAAAATGTTTGTCTCTTGATTATTTCTCACCTGATCCATAGAACTCTGATCTTATGTGAGTGAGTAGTAGTAAGAGACATGCCCTGCCCAAAAGAGTTTAAAGTCTAAACAGACGAGATAAACCGATATTGAAGAGGGAACAAAGGCATGAGGAAGTGCAGTGACCTGTCCAAACTACACAGCAGGTGAGTGGCAGGGCTAGAAATGAAAGCCTGGTCTCCTGGCCCTCAGCCAGTGTCCTAGCCAATGAACGATGCTGACTTTGTCTAAAATGGATTAGAACAGAAGTTTTATTACCTTGAGTCAGATGCTCGTGTAATCTAGAGATACACTCATGGGGTTTTAGTTTTGTAATTTACAGCGTTATCTCACAACATGATACTTTATAGATGCTTTCAAAGAGAGGAAGAGCTCTATGGACAGGATTTAGCAAAGAAACCTGGGTTTTTTTTCCAGCCTGTGCAGGAGCAAGGAAGTTGATTCTATCTGTTCCCTCTTCCACCCCAAATGATTCTGTAATTTTTTGGGGACTTTCATAGCCTATGCAAATCGAACAATGTTTTGTGGAGTGGCAATAAATCTACGATTGCCATTTAAACCCTTAAAGCAGAGCTTGGTCTTGAGGGGTGGTTCCTTGTTACCACCTACCTGAGTGACTGCAGATCGGTTACCAGTTGTAGTGGTGACATGCCAGCCACAAGAGAATCGAGCACACTGCTCGTGTGCTGTCTTGACTCTGCAGTGCTAACAGGGGTACAGAATTGTAAAGTGTTTTTTTTCTTTCCCCTGTGAAGCGAGCTAGCATGACTGAATACAATGAGGGAATCAGAAGGTGCATTTTTACAGTCAATTTTAGGACCATAACCACTTTATAAAGCTTTGATGGCTCTGTTCCCTTCTACATGCTTATGTTTAACTTTCTGTTAAATATTATGACTGATTTAGGTTGGCCTGCCTGCGCTGAAACAGCACCGTGCAATACTGCACTTTCTACACTGCCTAGCACTAGGTCGTCATTGAGTTCAAAATTTACACTGCTTGACTGAAGGGGACATTTTGTGTCACAGGAGTTATGGTGTGGCCTCACAGAGAGGCTGCTTGTTACACAGCTCCTGTGAAAAAAAATACAGCGTGGGTGAGATTCCCATAAGCACACAGTGTTGGCTAAGCTTGCTGTCACTGCAGTCAGTGGAAGTTTTATTTCATTGGGAGCAGTTAGGCAGACATTGAGCACTGTGGAAAACTCCACACTATAACAGAATGATATGCAAATCTGACCATGTTTGTTCATTTTACTGTAAGGTGTGGTGTTTCTTTTTTGTTTTGCCATCTGATTTTTTTCTCGCTACAATGTAATAGACATTGTAAATGATCTGCAGGTGTATTCAGTTTTTAGTTTACTGGTGAAATTTTATTGATGTGCACCCAAATACCTTTCCATAGAAAAATGGCTGAGCTTCTGACCTAGAGCAGAGTTATTTGTACCATAGTAATGTGACCTCACTTCTTTTCTGTGCTTCTGAATAATTTTTTAAAAGCATTTGGTGTTGCTGAGCTGGTTACTGATGGTCATTTCTGCATGTGTCTGAAAGATCAGAAAGTGTTTTACCGTAACCTTTGAAATGTCACTCTTGTTGTAATTTAACTTAATAGCTTTTCTTGTTCATCTGAAGAACAGGCTTACTTAAGCAACATTTACTAGTTTAGGCCCAGCCCTGCAATCCTTACTGCGAGTAACCTGTTTGCCTTCAAGGCTGGGTGAGGAGGGGACAGTATATTTACCCTTGTCTGGAAATGACCAAAAATGGCATTGAGGCAGCAGTTGGCATTATATACCTGTCCCTTTTTCAGTGAGGCTCAAGTAACGTCCATGAGCAAATAAAGCTCCTTTAATATTTCAGAAATTGTCGAAATATTTCCTTTTTTGTTTCTAAATATTTAGAAAAACTTCTTTTTATGACCAGCTCTTGTTGTGATCTGATGATTGTAATCTTATAAACAATATATCCTTTATGGTACTGACCTTTACTCTACAATGGGAGTTTAAGTGAAGGAGAGAAGACGTGCTTGCATCAAGGTCTGACGTGTGCTGCATTTATTGTGTAGGCTTAAAAAAAGTATCTTTTGCTGTTAATCATAATATGCAGCTGTGCAAACTCTTGAATCAAGATACTGTCTAACAGAGGTTGCATTTGAATGGTTCTACTATATTGGAAATCCCTAAAGAATTTCCTGAATGGGAGACTCTCTAAATAAGCCCTGGTTAATTTTGGGGTGTCACCTAGCATTTTACAGTTGTTACTGGACACAAATAATAATGATTAGGGCATCTTATAAAATTTCATTTTAGAAAGTCCTCTTAGGCTGGTTAAAGCTGAGGTAAGAATTGCAACAAAATAATCTGGTAAGCCAGTTGCCAGGAAACAAAACAGAAACATCTCCAGTCACTGTGGGGCTAAGTGCAGCCAGGACAGGGGTTCAGCCCTCCCTGCTCCAAGGCATTCTCGCCTATTGAGTCCCAAAGAGCTACCTTTCCTCCTGGGAAATCTGATTGGTCAGCAGTCTCCGACCCTTCCATTGAGCACATGTGCAGGGAAAGGGAGTGGGGAGCTGCCATTAACCTATTTCTTGCTGTAATCAGCTGAGCCATATGAACTCTCTCAGAAATTCCATTTTAAAGTCAGTGACTGGGTTCTCTTCCCAGCTCTGTAGTTGATTCATTGTGTGACCTTGGGCAGATTATTTAACCTCTCTCTGCCTGAATTACTCCATCTATAAAATAGGGTAATCTATAGCTACAGAGAAGCATATAAGTGAAAGGATCATTATTGTTGTTATGTTAACACATTTAATTGTTCAGAATGTCTTTTATTGAGCAATTCTATAGAAAGGGGTTGCACAAACACCTGATTCCTTGTGATTATCTAGTGCAACGAAATATTCAAGACAAGGCTTGTGATCAGAATGAATGCGTAGGAGTATTAGCAGATCCTGTTCAGAGACCTGCACTGTTGCTGCTGTGTTTCTGATTGCTCTCTCCAGAAAAAAATACATGCTCAGAATTGCCTTCCTTGTTGTTAAACCTTCCATGGATTTGCTCCAACCCACTTTGCTGATATTCCCTCTGCCTGCCTAGCACAGGACTCATCCCTCCATACAGTTTAACTATTGGGGTGTGTGTGTGTGAGAGAGAGAGAGAGAGCACGAGGGAGCATTCTCTGACGCTCCTGTCATCTGGAACAACCTTCCTCTGTCTCTGTGTCTTGTCAGTCACCAAATCTTCATTGACGATATTTCTTCTGCCTTGCCTGGACCTCTTAATTTCTCTATCCCTCTGCTATTTACTTTCATGTATTACTTAGTACTAGGAAGCGTTTTGGGATACACATGCTATGAAAGACGCAACACGAATAAAGTTGTATAAGTACCATGAAGGATCACAATGCTGTTTGAACTGCTGGCAGTATCCTGAAGTTGTCTGCCAAAGCTGTTGAAAAGCACAGAAATGTCAACGGGGGCCACTGAAATGTAAATGAGTTGCTTAAACTGACCTTTCCCTAGATGTTTAGGCCTTTTGTTCCTTTTTCCCACTCTAGTCGTGTACACATCACTGAAGCAACGCTAAATCACCTAGGCAAAGCTTACGAAGTGGAAGAAGGGAATGGACACCTGAGAGACCCATACCTTAAAGCAATGAACATCAAAACCTACTTGGTGATTGACCCGAGGGTATGTATCTACGTTTAAAATATATATATGCACGTGTTTTAGTTCAAGAATATTGTGTTTGTGAGAGAGAGAGAGAGAGAGACTATGTGGTTTGAATGCAGGACCGCTGGATCTAAAAGCATGTGCCTGTACTGTTTTAGTTAAAAGTCCATTAGCTTGAAGGCAATAGCAAACTTACAAATGTCTTACATTGTCCAGCCACTAGAGAGGGCCAAAAATGCATACTTATCTATTATTTGGGGGGGGGGGGGTTGTCATGCAAAGCAGTTTATGGAGAAAGGCTTTGCGTAAAGCTAAACTATATAATAATCCTGAATTTCAAAGGAAAAACTTTGCAGTAAAGTCTATTTAAAAAAATGTCTGAAGCTCCTAAAGCAAATACTTATTAAATTGATCTGCCTGCTCTCTCAGAAGGAAAGCTTGTTTTATCTAGTGTTCAGTGTAGCATATACAAGTAGCTTCACCATAGATACCTCAGTAGCCAAATATTAAACATTCATTTATTACTGCTGTCCCTAGAAAGGGATGTTCGAGGGTGGTGGTCACACATGAATACTTGTTAACTACTGAGACTGTCTGCCCAACAGAGATCCTCTTTGTTCCTTAAAGCCTTCCTCAATCCTTCTCTTTTGTGCCAGAAGTGGAAAATACATCCACATCTACAAGGGTTTTATAGTGTGATTAATCTCTGAATTAGCGTCAAACTGTGGCTTCATCACCATCAGCCATTCTTCAGTAGTTCACTCTATTCACTATCTTTCATTATTACCCTGATACACTCCATTTCAGGATGAAGTGCTAGTGTTACAAGTGAGACAAAGGGATGCATCTAATTCTCCCCTCTATAGTTCATTTTCTTCTCTGGCTACCTATAAACAAACAAAATAAGCCACTTGGGCGTTTAACAGTTTTGAGAGTTTTCTAATGAAAAGCAAATAAAGAATCAAAAGAAGAGACTCGGGGGCACTCCTGAAATACTATCTGAGATTGGGCTCTGCTAGTCACATCCAGAGCTTGGCTTGTGAAGTGTATTGCAATGAAGTCCAGTTCCTGTATTTCATTGGATTCCCTGAGTGTGGATTATGTGCCTTTGCAGCCAATATTTGGGGTTGGGAAGGAATTTTCCTCCAGGGCAGATTGGTTGACGCTCTGGAGGTTTTTCACCTTCCCCTGCAGCATGAGGCATGGGTCACTTGCTGGTGGATTCTCTGCTTGAGGTCTTCAAACCACAATTTGAAGACTTCACCAGGCACATTGCCACTCCCAACAGATAAGCTGCTTCTTTTTTCACTACACTGAGCTACTTCCAGCAAATCACAGTTACTCATTTCAGGTTCACTTTTACAAGCTGTACTAGTCAACAATTCATTACCCATTACAAATTTACCCTTTTCTTTCTCAGTTAGGGCTTCCACCTGACCATTTACTTGAATTTTCTCCTGAGAAACACTCTCAGATTTATATTCATCGGGTCGCAATTTTTTGGTTTTCTTAATTAAATTTAATTTTTTTATCATTTGGCATAATAATTTGCGTGCCGGATCAGCAGGTATTACCCGAGGTGGGGGAATCAATTTGGAAACAGTACCTCCGGATTTTCTAACAACGCGGCTACATTCTCTCCAAAGCTGAGAGGGATCTGCAGCACCGAGGTTCTCCACATTCTCTGTGCACTGAGGCTGCAGGGAACAATCGTCTGGCTGACACCTAAAGCTCGGGTGGCACCGAAGGAGGCATCCTGTATCTGCCAGGGTTAATGGTACAGTATAGCCTTTTTGAGTTTTTCCTGAGCCAAGGGAACAGATCCATTCTATTTTTGGATTGGTCGAATTTTGGCTAGTAAAAAGGTGAAACTGCAAATGTTAGAATTGTTCAGTTTCATTATCTGTGCGGTTTGCAGCGTGCCATGGGCATGGCCCAACTCCTCTGCATCCTGTTCGTGACGCCATGTAGATTGCCACGTACTTGCAGGGGTGAAAGAAAATGCAGGCCTGTTATTTACCAGGCTGCACGTGGCAATAGACTATATAGGTAAGGGATGCAAGGAGAATATGGGCCACGATGCAAACTGCAGACACACACACAACTAAAATTAATCAATTTAAAGTTTTATTGGGGATAGTTACAAGGGGTAAGGGAGCAGCGTATGACTAGCTAATAGAGTTAATAAAACTTAAAACACACAATGACTAAAATATCTACTAACAATATTTATAAACAAGGATGCAGCATTTAGTAATAACTGATACTTACAAATACAAACCAATGCATAACGACCGGCAAATGTAGAGACTCTGTTTGAAACACATGAGCTGAGAGAGAGGCTTCGAGGTGATCAGGCTCGGTTACGGGGGTACACAGGATACATAGAATTCGTTTTTCTTTCTCCTCTCCCTGCCTGTACATGGCAGGGCGGCCTAAACTACCCACTATGACATCACAGAAGTGTCATAGGGGACGGAGCCCAAAACCTGTGTGTGTTCGTTTCTGATTGGCACAAGCAATGTTTACACCAAGTAGGGGAGCAGGTGCCAAAAAGTCTGGCTTCGCCCCCAAAAGGTGAGGTAATGCATATTGTTGTAGAATGTGTTCAACACTGAATGACAAAAGAAGAGGCCAGGGCAATACCGGTATGGCAAGTTCTACAGGATGCAGACAGGAACTCATCTTAACAGATTCTCTGCTTGAGGTCTTCAAACCACAGTTTGAAGACTTCAATAACTCGGACATAGGTTAGGGGTTTTTATAGAAGTGGATGGGTAGGGTTCTGTGGCCTGCTTTGTGCAGGAGGTCAGACTAGATGATCATGTTGGTCCCTTCTGACCTATGAGTCTGAGTCAATCCTGAGCTTCCTGGGTATGCTAGAGCAGTCAGGGCTGGCTCAGTGCTGCAGACAGAACAGGCATCCATCTAGGGTAGCAAAACGTTAATTAACTGTTAATAGCAAAACTGCTAATTAACTGGATGACTGTGAGTGAACATTTACCATTTTGCTTATGGAAATAATATGCCTAGAGCTCGGCTTCTGTAGTGTTTTCTTGTGCACAGACCTTGTTGACTGATACCACTGATCCTTCTTTGTTACGCCCTCGGAAATATGAAAGTTTTGTTCCTGTTGAAACCCAGCTCTTGCTGTTCTTATGTTACCCGATAGGAGTTCTGTGGCTCAGGTAGTAGAGACTCTAAGAAGCTTGTGTTATCTGCTTTGTTGTTTTGATTAGGTTTCCTATCTAAGATGCTTTACATAACCTCCATGTATAACTCACTCAATTTCTGTATTCTGGATCAATAGCCCTGAAAGCCATTCTTCAAACACTGATCATACTGTGGTGCTGAAGTTTGCTATTAAATTCCCATTTAACAGATAGAAATAAGAAAAATGAATAGCAAGACCAGAGCAGGCAGACACTAAGGGCTGGTCTACGCTATGGGGGAAAATCGATCTCAGATACGCAACTTCAGCTACGTGAATAACGTAGCTGAAGTCGAAGTATCTAAGATCGAATTACTCACCGTCCTCACGGCGCGGGATTGATGTCCGCGGCTCCCCATGTCGACTCCACAACTCCGTTCGGGTTGGTGGAGTTCCGGAACTGATATAAGCGCGCTCAGGGATCGATATATCCCGTCTAGATTAGACGCGATATATCGATCCCTGAGCAATCGATTGCTACCCGCCAATACGGCGGGCAGTGAAGACGTACCCTTAGAGCATTCATCAGAAACTTTTTAAACCTGCTACAAGCCACCTTCTCTCTTGACCCCTCCTCCCACCGCAATTGTTTCTTTGTAGGTCCCTCTGCTCTGGTTACTTCCCCTCTTTTCTCCCCCTCATTCCTCCAACTCAGCTGAAATCTATATGCACCTTGGGGTGGAGTTATCAGCTGGTGTATCTCATGGTTGAGCTGAGTACCTTGGGAGGAAGAAATTTATGCTGGGAGTGAAACAGCTCTCTGAGTCCCCAGCCAGGTCCCATTAGTTTCTACTGTGGCTAGCTGCATTAGGCATTACTACTAGAGCAGGGAGGGAATGTGGGCAGCTTCAAGGAGCTACCTGTCACTGCAGATTGTATTTGAAGAGTGTGGGAAGGGTGGATCTGATGGAGCTCTCTCTCACTATATGTTCCAGCAGTCTTACTGGCTGAATCTTTCAGCCAAGATCTCTCCCCAGTCTGATGATGCTTCCTTTATCTTTCAAGTGTTGTCGATGCTGTGAGTAGAGATGAAGGCAGAGATCTGGGGAGTTTTCTCCTCTTTCTTATAGCAATTCTCTTCTTTGAAAATCCTCTCCAGCTGGGGTTCAGGTGACAAAGTCTGATTGCACGGGAACTTCCAGCTGTTCCTTTGCCAAGCTGTACATTTCTTGCTCTCACCCTTTTTCCTGCCAAAGAATGGCCACTTAGCCGGATGATAGTCCATTTGATTTTGTTGGCACCTGGCTGAGGCATCAGTTTGCCTTTTGTCTCTGAGGAACTGGTTTGTGCCTGCTTTAATGAAATGGGAACACGTCTCAGGAATGTCAATAGTAGACATACAACTTTGTATACAATATTGCCATACATATTTTACTAGGACAATAATGACCAACAGATTATGAGTTTTCAAATGATACCTCATAAGGCATGCTTTGTACAAAATTGTTTTACAAAATAGTTTTGTAAAAAGGATGAACATGGGGATATGGACTATCACAGGCAGTTTTTCAAATTTCTCTCTTCAGCGATACCGCCAGAAAAGGCCATTCAAACTGTTTGTAATTTAAAGAATGTGATCTTTGCCACCCATGGTACAATTAAACTTGTATTCTGAAAAGTGTTTTGAAAAAAAATGGCACCATAGAATGTTTGAGGTATGCATCATCAGTAGTAAAGATTCTGCAGTTAAAATTTAGTTTACAGTTAATACCTCAGCCAGAATAGAGTAGAATTGAATTCCCTCTTCCATAGCTCTAAATTATGTTCTTAGTTCTGCTTGTGTAATTGCCATTGCTTTCTATGAAGGTGGTACACATATAACTGAGAGCAGAGTTTTGTCTAGATCAGTAAGGCAAACAGATAGGATTGAGAATACACAGAGCTGGATGACTGCTCTATTGGGTAAGAAAGATGCCTTTTTCACAGATCACATTTCTGACCATAATCGTGCCTTTTTTTTTTTTTACTGAGAACAAAATATCAATGTATGTTCAGCGAACAACTGAGAGTTAGAAATTCTATGAAATGTTGAATAAATAACAACCTGCTTTTTGTCTTGCATGCTTGGTGTCTAGTACTTATTATCATAATATGTATACAAATACAACACAGTTGTCAGATGTGCTATTTTTTTAAAAGGTACATAACATATTTAAGGGAATGTAATATTCCCCTCCCCCCCACACCCACACCAGTTTTATGGGAGGTGAAGTTGTTTGTGTGCTACTTATTTTCACAACTTCCAAATAATCACAAGAGCCACTAAGAACGTAAGAATGACCACACTAGGTCAGACCAAAGGTCAGTCTAGTTCAGTACCCTGTCTTCCGACAGTGGCCAATACCAGATGCTTCAAAGTGAATGAACAGAACAGGGCAATCATCAAGTGATCCCTGTACAATCTCATTGATTAATAATAGCTTGAAGCAGTGTGCAAATTTTTATTTCCTTGTAATTAGGAATCATGAGGCCACGTAATTCCCTTTAAATCCAAGTATCCAAAGATTGGAAAGAAAAAGAATTAGCAGAAAACAAATCAAATGATCTTCTTTAGCTGTTTTAAATTACAGACTCGATACTGTGCAGACATGCAGGTGATTGGGTGCTTTACACTATTCTGTGATTAGATTTTTACTGGCATGCTATGCTGTGTGTGTACTCATCAGCGTGATTTGATATACCTCTGTTAAAATGGCTCTTGTGCTCCTGGAGATACCTAAAATGTGAGGATATGATTATTCATCAGTTCACAATCTAAGATCTGATGCTTTATTACCCCAGTTATTCCTAATGTGTCAGCTGCTTTTGGTCACATGAAGGGGCATTATGAGGCTTATATGTTCCTTTGGTACGCATCCATGGCAGAAGGACATAATCTCTGTTGCAATCCAGGGCTGAGCTTTGTTGAACTCTGTTAAGCTTCCTCCCAACCATTGTGTGGATCCCTCTGTGTCATGTACCCAAGACCTCATGCTTATGGCCTTGTCCTGCCTTGACTTTCCTCTGAGAGTGAGGAAACCCCTTCATCTGTCTGCAAGGCTCTGTGATCTCTGATAATGCTACACATGGTCCACAAAGCTAGAAGGTTGAATCAGAGCAGTTTTCCAAGCAGGGAACCTCAGGCAATTTAGTTTGTTATGATTTTCTTAAACTAAAGTCGAACAAGACGGGATGGGGAATCAAGGATGGCACTCTGTCTGATATATGTAGTGCCATATCCCTGGAGACCAAAGTCCTCCATAGTTGTGTGGCTCTCAGGTACAAATCCAACAGAGCTTCAGAGCACAGTGTACTTTTTTTTATATATGTAAATGTGTGTCTCTTACTTTTAGTCTAAACAGCATACGTTGAATAATCATCTCCCTAAAACACGAGTGAACGATGGGCTGAAGATGCGAGCCTCTGTCCGTATGACACGTTATTTAGAGTCCTGGGGAGCAGCCAGGCCCTTTGCCCACCTGAACCACAGAGGAAGTGTCAGCAGTGAATCTTCAGCTCCAAGCGGGAGACAAAGAAAGGTGATGGTTGGATTGGCACTTTTTTTTTTATTCCTGCATGGGGTGTGGGTGTGACACCCAGTGTTATGCACACACACAGCCTTAAGCAGGAACAGAAACACTGAGTTCAAGGAGAGAGCACCAGAAAACAAAACAGGAATAGGGAGTAGGAAGCAGGAAGGCAACACACACACACACACACACCAGTGATCATATAATGACACCATAGAATCAACCCAGGAATGAACAGGCCAATGCAGATAACAGAGCACAGGATGAATGGAAAGGTTAATCATGTAACAAGAGGATTGCTGCATCCTGCACCAGCTTCAGTTTCTGGATCAATTTAAAACGTAGCCCCAGTCTGGAGGGGGCCGCAACTGCTTTTCTCAATGTGATCCTTAATTAGCTTGACAGTGCTAACGTGAAGAATGAAACAGGATTTACTCTTCTCCTTTTCGTACTCCTGGAATTTCAGAGAGGATTTTAAAGGTAGAAATTTAGGCTTTGACTCTACAAAGTAATTAAACCCATGCCTAACTTTAGTGCACATGTAAATTCTATTAATGTCCAGTTTTATTTTAATTAAGTGCTTTGCTGAATCCGAGCCATGGTAGTGCAGTGACTGTAAGTAAATAAATCAGCCATTAAGCTCATCTTACTGAGAGAGGTGATATTGTTTCCAGTGCCTCACAGTTATCCTCTGTCTTTCTTGGATCTTAACTTTCACCTAAGGACCCACTAGACCCAAAAGAGATCTCACTTTAGTGTCTCCTCTGAAGGATAGCATCTCTAATTCTGCAGCATCCTCCTTTCCCCCTCACTGCTTACATAACACCACGTTATGGTCTGGTGTTTGAATCTTAGATCTTCTGGCCCTGAAAAGTAAATGAAAGAGCTGCATCTTGCTCTCAGCTAACCCATACTTATATGCTAATCAAATACCATGTAATGCTCAACACAACACCTCTGCAGCTCCTCTGTGTCTGCTTCCCTACTGGGAAACAGAGAGCTGCAGTATGAGTTGTCAGCTGAGATCCTCCCACTTGTGCTGTATCACTGTGTCTAAGTAGCTTTCTCTTACCAGCCATGTAAAATATTTTTTCTAGTTTATGAAATGTATAACTCACCACAAATCCTTTTGTTTAGGAGATACCATTGAATTCTACAGGTCGTCAAAAGACTTCAGATAGGTAAGTCCAGCACTGTTATGTTCCGTGTGGTCCCATTACAATTTGACATACTGTAATTAAATGACTTTATTAAAACAAAAAACCAAAAACCCCTAGATTGGCAGGAAGACCTATTGTGGTTGGCACTGTACAAAGAAGTAATAAAACAGTACCTGCCCCAGAGAGCTTTCACTCTAGATCAATTTCAGATACACTGCACCTGTTTCTATTTAGCAAGAAGAATATTGGATCTTGGTTGAAGAATAACTTCAGTAGTAAATTAGACCTGTTTAATGAAGTCAAATACAGTGGTTCTATGAGCCTGCAAATCTTAAAACTAGTTTTGAGCTATGCATGGTTTACTTGTTCCCTACTGGTTGCCCTACTTGTGTTCTGGTGTGACATACTCATTCCACAAATTATCAGCGACAGAATTTTTCCTGGTAGTCATTCTACACCCCCTTTTTATTCTCATTCACAGTAGCAAACTTTGGCCATTTCTTTATACATACTCTGTTAGATGAAGTTATTGTCAGGGCCGCCTCCAGTTTTTCTGCCTCCCCAAGCGGCAAAAAAAAAAAAAAAAGACAAGCAGCGGCACTTCGGCGGCAGCTCAATTGCACTGCTTCTTTGGCAGCAATTCGGCGGCAGGTCCTTCACTCCCTCTCCTCCTCTTCGGTAAGAGCTCAAGGAGGAAGAGAGGGAATGAGGGACCCGTTGCTGAATTCCCACTGAAGACCTGGACATGCTGCCCCAATACTGGACAAAGTGCCGCCCCTATGCGTTGGCCACGCCAAGCACCTGCTTCCTTAGCTGGTGCCTGGAGCTGGCCCTGGTTATTGTATTGTTCTCCAGCCAGCAGGATACATCATTCCAAGATGAACTGGTGTCTGAGACATTTAAAATATCTCATGGTTGCATATACAGCCTCATATTCATCTTCAGTGGAACAATTTGTAAAGTCCAGTTTTTAAATGTTGCATTTAATCACAAGATGCTTCTTAGCAGCACTTATGCTTTATTAAGTTAGAGCTGACTCTTTCTGAATAATGGATATTGCAGCTAATGTCTCTCATGAATATCCAGCCACACCAAATTTGGTATTTCAGACTTCTCATGAAAACTTCTCTAGGAAGAGATTTTTCATCTTGACAAAAGACTGCCTTCAAAATAATTTGTGTCTTGAATGATTAATTTGATTGTTGCTAATTAATCTGCTAGAGCTGTTGTATTACATTAAATGTGTATTTCTCTCTGTGTCAGTCTGCATGGATCTAGACAAGAACAGTTATGTCCCTCTTCACTTGTAAACTACAAGTGAGTTCCTCCTTTCTCCTTTTGCTTCTGTACTTGTGTCACTCTGGACGCCCCATATTTCCTCACTGACTCCATATCCTTCTTTTTATAGAAAAGTAAGTGAGATGCTGTTTGTGTAAGGAGGGAGGGTAACTTTAGAGAAATTTATACTTTTGTGTGCCATTCCTTTTTTATTTTCATATTGGCAGTAATTGAGAATGGATATAAACTGGACGCTAGGAAGTTTAGACTTGAAATTAGACGAAGGTTTCTAACCATTAGAGGAGTGAATTTCTGGAACAGCCTTCCAAGGGGAGTAGTGGGGGCAAAAGACATATCTAGCTTTAAGACTAAGCTTGATAAGTTTATGGAGGGGATGGTATGATGGGATAGCCTAATTTTGGCAATTAATTTAGCAATTGATCTTTGATTATCAGCAGGTAAGTGTGCCCAGTGGTCTGTGATGGGATGTTAGATGGTTTGGGATCTGAGTTACTATAGAGAATTCTTTCCTGAGTGCTGGCTGGTAAATCTTGCCCACATGCTCAGGGTTTAACTGATCCCCATGTTTGGGGTCGGGAAGGAATTTTCCTCCAGGGCAGATTGGCAGAGGCGTTGGAGGTTTTTCGCCTTCCTCTGCAGCATGGGGCACGGGTCACTTGCTGCAGGATTCTCTGCAGCTTGAGGTCTTCAAACCACAATTTGAGGACTTCAATAACTCAGACATAGGTTAGAGATTTGTTATAGAAGTGGATGGGTGAGATTCTGTGGCCTGCATTGTGCAGGAGGTCAGACTAGATGATCATAATGGTCCCTTCTGACCTTAAAGTCTATGAGTCTATGAGAATGTTCCCAATAGTTTTTAAAAAGTTTTGTTTGAAATTTTTCGGAAAATTGACGTGAGGTAATTGTATTTTTGCTTTGATAAGACCTGAGTTAGGCTTCAGTGTGTAATAAAGTATTGGAATTATTTATATTTGTTTAAATAGTTTCCTGGGTTTATTTTGGAGATAATGTTGTTATTTTGATATATTTTGAGGATATTTGTAATTAAGTGACAGTGGTGAATAATCATAGCAGTATGTGACATCTACACTGTGCATATATTCTACAGCACATTTTGGAAGTATGAATAGAGATGCATCACATTCATAAGCCAGAAATTGATTTGATGCTTAATAGCTTCTGTGTCTTTCTCTCTATATTTAGAAATACGTCCCAGAAGGGAAGGATGGAAGAAGATACTTATGATGAAATGATGTCGACCATTGAGGGTCTCAGTTCGACTAAGTGTGTCATGTTTTTATTGTTTTTGTAGATTTTAAAAGCAGCTTTTCTCCAGAGAGAACCTGCATTCTCAATTTTAAAGCTAGATGCAAATATCATCTTTGAAAAATTTGCTTGCTTCTGTGCCATTTTGCTTGTTTTTAACTTAAGTACAGTGGGAATTATTTTGCGTTAAAGTACAGCTTAATAATATAGTTCCATTGTGAAATTCTCGGTCGGGTTACAGAAAAATGTTCATTTGTGAGAAAACAAAAAATTATAACTGAAAACAGATAATGTTCAATGTTCAATGCTACATTTCAACTGTCCCAGCACATTACACAGTAGTGGGCCGAATACAGGTCACAGAAAGTGTGGGAAGGTCAGAGGGTGAGGCAGCTGGGGCATACTGTAGGCAGAGGTCAGGAGCACATGGGTAACTGCTGGGAGCACTGCAGATATGACTCCTATGGCTGGTTCACGGAAAGTACATGGAGTATCAGTGCTAATAGCAGGCACAGAAGTTGGCGCGGTATATCTGTAAAAAGTGGATGAGGGCTGTATTTTATATCTTTTAAAATGAATTCTAGCATAGAAATTCCTATGATCTATACAAACATAGAATCATTTCAGTTGGGAGGGAGCCATCCATCCCTTCTACTGGGTTATGGCAAGGCTGATATAATCGTACTCAAACCATCCCCAGCAGATGGCAGGTATTTGCAGGGTGAAGGCTAACCCATCTCTATCATCTCTAACCCATCTCTATCATCTCTAACCCATCTCTATCATCCATCTCTATCATCCATCTCAGTCATCTCTAACCCATCTCTATCATCCATCTCAATCATCTCTAACCCAGCCAAGAAGGTTTCAGACTGGATTTCTTTTGCACTGATAACTATACTACCAAAGGGATGACTAAACTGGTGCAAAACCATGAGATCCAATAGCTGAAATGTAAAGGCTCTTAGAGTGCTTTGCCAGTTGTTGAGAAAAACATTATGCTGTGATAAACAAGCCATTGGCTTATGTGAACCATGGAATCCAACCTGAAACATATGATTTTTGCATTCTGTTATGTTAGTTTATTGCATACATTTTGTAAAACCTATTTCTATTTTAATGCAGACCATCATGTAGTAACTCAGATGACTTCTGTGGATGCTCACTGTGTTTTGTAGAATCAGGATTGGAAAAAGAGGTTAGTAAGAGATGAATCTTTTTTGTTATCCTAAGTTACAGTTAAAGGACTATGGCTACATGGGAGCTGGGAGCATGCTTTCCAGTCTGGTAGACAGACATGCATTAGCTCTGCTTCAGCATGCTAAAAATAGCAATGTGAACATTGTGGCACACGTGATGGCTTGGGCTAGCTGCCCATGTCCAAGCCTAAGCTCTGGGTCTGAACTATTTTTATCACACTCGTCTCTGTCTGCTGGGACTGGGAGGCTCACCCCCAGCTGCAGTGTAGACGTACCTTCATAGAAACATGAAAGGACAATTGAAACTGAAAGTGTGTTCGTTCCTTTATTGGGATTGCTGAGGTGACTGCAGCCCCAAATGAATCTTAGGTGATGTGATGTAGTGCAGATCTCTTGGTTCACTTGGCTTATTCGCTCCTTCTTGGTGATGTTAATAATATGGACCAGTTAATAATCTAGAGTTAAACCTTGGCCCTTTAAAATCAATGGAGGTTTTGGCAGTGGGTCCAGAATTAATCTGAACATCTTTATTATAAAAAAGCAGTAAGAGGTATTTAAAATATGTCTTTGCATACATTGTAGCAAATAGGACTCTGCTTTCAAAGATCATTATATATCCATATGATATTTGGTAGGTACAGTATATGCCCTCTATGAATGGTAACGTTATCCTTGATACTAAAACATCCTGAGTCATGGCTTAAATGGAGGCAGTATTGAATTTCAAATCTCCTTATTTATACAGTATTTCACCATTCTATTGCTTGTCCTTTCCCAAACTCAGTAGGACCCACAACCCATCCCTGTACCCCCAGAAAAGGAGAGCCTTCACTGAACCACTCCAGTCTGAGGAGATCCCTCATTAAACCCAGAGTGATTTATGCATATGGACACATTCATGATGAATATGTATATTTTACATGTGTGTGTATATATAGTAAAACTTTCATAAAGAGCCTTCTCAGTTTGAGGCTGCGTCAGTGTCATCAAGGTTTCAGTTGAGTTTTGGGTAGCATTCAGTTAAATGAACTTCTGCTAAAACTTTTTCTTCTGGTGTCTCGTGTGGTAGTTTAAAACAGATTTCACTGTGTGTATATTAATCGACGGGGCCCCCAATCACTATGATAATATAAATAGTCATGTAATCAACTCTTATAGTAAGAGTTAGTTTGGAAGCTGTGCTGACTTTCCGGTTGTGTAATAATCTGTTGTGCAGTTACTGCACCTCGTTAGGTGTCCCCAGCTGGTTCGAAACTGATTCTTTTGGACTGGAGTCTTTTTCTTCAACGGTGCCTAAATGTATATATTCTCTGGTTGGTTGGTTTCTCTTCACATTCTTGGCTGAATAGTATGGTGCAAAGATATTTTGTGGTAGAATTAAAAAACACAAGTAGTAGATTACAAAAACTAACTCTAGAATTATCCTTATTAAATGATTACAATCTTTGTTTCAGTATCGCACCATCCCCATCCCCAGACTGAGGAGTTACTTTGCCTGTGCCAGTATTGTGTTGCTCTGTATATTTGTGATACAGATGTTTGTCATGCCAAAGTAAGTGTGTGGTGTTTTGCACTTCTTTACATTTTAAATGGATTCTCTGGATAAAATATTGCTAGCATGTGAGCAACACCTTTAGCTCTTCCAGATCATCTTTAAGGGCTGTAGTTAAGGCTGTCTACATGTAAACCGCTATAGTAGTGCTTCAATGTAGAGATGCACTACTGTGATGGGAGGGGTTCTATCTTAAACCTAGAACTGTCTACACAACGGGTTTGATAAGTTTACCTACGTCGTGGATTTCTCGTATCCTTGCATGACATGGCTGGATTGACCTAACAAGTTACATACACACAGACATATTCATTCTTCATTGTGACATACTCTTTGTTAGTATGGTGCATTCGTAGGTAGTTTTGCACCTGAGTCAGGACAGCTGCATTAATCTAAGTGAATAGTATTTCCTTAGTAGTGTGTTTTAGTTATGGTCACTACACACAGGGAGAAGATCTATTAACTAAGGAAGTGCATTTTAGATTGTTTTTCTGACCATCCCTTAATAACCGAAGATGAACAAAGTAGAGTAGGGTTAGGCAGTTCAGGAGGGTTTGAAGCCTGATTTTGATGTGGAAAGAAAGATAAAATCAATGAAGGGGTTTGAATATGTGAGTGACTAGCTCAACGATACAGTGTAATCTTAGGGGACTACTACAAATTCATATTGGGAAACTACTAAAGTTCTTAGTGTTGCATTCATTAGACGAAGTTAGTTGCAGCAGTGGCATCTTGTATAGACTGGTGATAAGATTTGCGGAGGCGAGTGAAGACACAGTAGAGATGGCCCAAATTTTGACAAAGATTTAAGCAGTCAGGATGGAGACACCTTCAGAGATGCTTGGAGGAGGAAGACCAAATATGGTAAGAGTCTGGATAATGGGGGAGAAGGACAAGACACCTGTAATTGGCTGTGGAGCACTAAGGAAACTCTCACCACAAACATCTCTTGTAATGATGTCAGGATTATGAATTGGGTTAGTAATATCAGCTCTAGTATTGCTATCCAATCATGGATACCATTATTAATATAGTTGCTTAATATGACTCTAAGGCCAGAGACTAGGCTGTTACTCAAATACAAAAAAGCATCACTGAAGAATATTTGAGCCTAAAATACAAAGATGAGAAACTGTTAAGAGGACAATTACTAATAAAAGAATGATATCTTTACTGAGAGCAGATGGCGAATATGCCTCATGCTCCCTTTTCTTTGAGAGGAAAAGGGGATATGATAGAGGAACTTGAAAAAAGGTTTGTTAAATGGCTCTTTGTCACAGCTCAGAGACAGGTGACTTTCCCTGATCTTTTAAATTTTCTGCCATATCTGGTTTTCTCTGCTGTGACACTAATGATGGCTGTGTGGTTTATACACGGGGTAATAGCACATGATTTGAATGAGAGAGTGGAATACCTGAAAATGAATCTTTGCCAAGAGAGGGCAATAAACATCCATGGAAGGCCCTTTCTCAGGATCATCTAATGCCAAAAGAACAGCAATGATACTTATTTTAGTCATGGGAAACTGCATTAGTGAGTGTTGCTTGGTCAGTTGCAATTTAACTATGACAATATGCATAACATTTCCGTTTAACTTTGTTCTCCTCTCTCTTTTTTAGAACTGCAAAACTAGGACTTTCATTTGGAATTGTAGGAGTCATAATTGTGCTTATTTTGTGTGTATGTTTTGCTGATAAATGCCTGGTAAGTAAAAACATAGGCCAACATTTTCAAAAGTGGATGGCTAAAGTTTGGCATTTACATATAAATGACCTGGTTTTTCAGAGGTGCTGAGCTTTCATAAGAGTTGCTGATGCTCAGCACTTCCCAAAGTCAGGACATTCGTATTTCGGTACCTAAAATATAAATTTATGGGACTCAACATCCGGCACCCGCATTTGAAAATTCTGATCATAATTCTTACATGCAGTTATACAGCTGTAAACACACTTCTAACTGTATTTTTAAAAAGCCCTTTCTGTTCTTGCATTCGTATTTTCTGGGGGTTTTACCCTATGTAGTGGTAATCCTGGTTATGGATCCTGTAGTTTTCTATGTTGAAACTGGCATTCAAGTGAAAGGGAATTTTGAGTGCACATTGATTTTAGGACTAGATTGACTGTAAGAATTCATAAGCAATAAGAAAAATGCAAATCCATGAAAGTTGTAATGGTGGCGATTCCACAGCTGGCAGAAGGGTAACGCTCTTAAAATTGGACTTAAGTAAACCTAGAATTCTAGAAAGTAAAATGTCTTGTTTTTTAATTGATTCTGCTGTGGTGCACAGATACATTACCAAATGTATGCAAACAGTGTTTTAAATAAAATTTAAAACAGGCTGCACAAAAACAGAGTGCAATCCTACGATGTACAAAAAGAGACAACATCCTCCAGTCCAGCCTCCCCATTGCCCACCCCCAAATCAACCCTCTGTTTTGAAAATGTCTGGGAGAACAGGGGAGTATTACTGTGTGTTCTTAAGGTCATTGAACGTGGCTCTGGTGGACCAAGGAGGGAAGTGAATTTTAAAGCTTTGAGAATTTCCTGCCATCAGCCACTCCCTGCGTGGTGGTGGTGTCCTCAGCATTGCAGATCTCTGCTACTATGAAAAAATATGTGGAAAGAGATGGTTCTCTTAGGCAGCCAGGGCCTAAGCCATTTAGGGTATGTCTACACTGCAATTAAAAACCTGTAGCTGGCCAGTGCCAGCTGACTCAGGTTTGCAGATCTCGGGCTATCGGGCTGTTTAATTACGGGGTGTAGATGTTTGGGCTTGGGCTGGAGTCTGGGATCTAGGACCCTGCGAGGTGGGAGAGTCCCAGAGCTTGGGCTGCTACCCGAGCCCGATCGTCTACACGTCAATTAATCAGCCCCTTAGCTGAGCCCAGGGAGCTCCAGTCAGCTAGCACAGGCCAGCCACAAGTGTCTAATTGCAGTGTAGGCAGACCTTTAGGCCAAAATACTGCATTCACTGCACCCTGATAAAAGAATGGTAATTTTGTTACAGGATTAAGTAGCAGACCCTTCTTGAATTGCACGTGTTGTATTATATATTCTGCTGAGCCACAGGAGGGAAAAAAAAAAGGAAGAAATCCATAATCAACATTGCATTAGGCTTGATTTTGCCAACTGGGTACTACAAAGGGACAGTTTGGATTCACTATCCCAGAATAAGAATCTTTTGTTCCATTGGCATAATGTTTGCATTCTGCATAGATGTATGTGTTAGCAAAGAGATTTTTTTTTTGCATAATAGGAAGTGCCAGTTTGGGGGTTTTGATGTTTGAATGGTTTATTTTATTTGGTCTCCTTTAAGTTGTTTGTTTTAAGTATAAAAGAAAAATTAGCAAATTTTAGTGTAAAGAATTTAATACTATTTTCTCTAGCATGTTTCATTAGGTGACATGAGGCTATTTTGAAAACATAAATTAACTGAGTCTCAGAAAACACCCCCCTGTGAAATAAGGAAGCATTTATCTCCGTTTTATTAATGGGGAAACTGAGGCACAGTTGTGATTTGTCCAGTATCTTTCAGTGAGTCAGTTCTGGAGCTGGGAATACAACCCAAGTGTCTTGGCTCTGTCTCTTGCTCTGACCATTAGAGACCAATACTTCTCTGTTTTTAACAGAG
Source organism: Chelonoidis abingdonii (assembly GCF_003597395.2). Lineage (NCBI taxonomy): Eukaryota > Metazoa > Chordata > Testudines > Testudinidae > Chelonoidis > Chelonoidis abingdonii. The sequence continues at coordinate 15,906,554 of NC_133787.1, read as the reverse complement.
ATAACATTTTCTTGTGCCCTGGTGATTGTTTAATACTGTATTGAGACTTTTGTGTGTGCAATGGACAAAATGTTTTTTCTTGTATCTAGAATTATGACTCTTGGCACACTAAAGCCTCCATGTAATGCATCTTGTTAAGACAAACTTGTTTCCTTTACAGAAATGCAGCTCAGAACAATGGCCTTTATTGCGCCACCTTGGTGCTATTTCGGATAAGGTAGAAACAATGCCTCTAGTGAGACTCCCTTTAGCAGTCATCACTATAGGTGTGTTGCTGGTTATCGCCATTTTTAATTTGGTAAGTACTTGCGTTTATTTTTATTCTGCGCATTTCTTTCATTTTGTAACCTTTGCAGACTTGACACCCCACTCGTCTCCTAGCTCAAGTACCATGTTCTTGGCCCTATTTTCTGATGTTTAGCTCTTCACTACTTGCTTTTAACATTGAGCTGATGTTCAGAAAGATAATGATGTATGTTGGGCAAAGTAGAATGCCGAGAAAAGACACCCAATTTGTAGAACCAGAAACCCATATATAATATCACATTCTCTTTGTTTCAGGCTGTTCATTTATAGTATCCACTGGTTATAATTACTATTGCTATAAGAGAACTGCAGCTTTTTTATAACACAAAATTATTTGAGGCATGAATGGGTAGTGGTTTTATGACGTATAGGCAATACAGCACTTCATCATTGCACTAGCTAAGGTCACTGAGGGGGAAAACCAAGGAAAGTATGAATTGGACCCCTGTTTTAAAACAAAGCCATTACAGTATATTTATGGTCCTATTCAGGAGTGTTTACTCAATTGTTAGTCCCATTGTGGGAGTTCAGCTTGAATAAGGACTGCAGGATTTAGGATCTGATTCAATTCTCATTGAAATCCAAAGCAAATCTTTTTATTGACTTCAATGTACATGTTGTATTGGCCTTTTGGCCCATAAAACTGAAAAGCAAAAATCTGTTTAGAAGTCACCAAAATATTCATTAACTACTCTTCTCGCTTGGTCACCCAGCTCTGAAAACAGGTTCACTTCTGAAAAACGTGTGTCAAGTTTTGACATGACCTTTTCTTGCAAGCCCAGATCACTTTGCTGATGTGCTGCATGTGTACAGGGCATCATCACTGATATTTAACATTTATGGTACAGTAGGGCCCAGAGAGCAATCAGAGCAGGGCCCCAGGGTGCTGGTGCTATTAGTTATGTAACCAATGACTGTCTCCTCACTCATCCCCCCCACCTGCTAATCAGCTTTTATATTCTTTCTTGGCAATGAATCAGCCCGCTGAAAAAAGTAGATCCATAAACGCTACTGGATCAAGTGATGAGGTTGTCACCTTTGTGGTGAGTAGAGCACCACTTCCGTTTCCTAGATAAAAACAGAGACCTGGAATGCTCTGTGTAATATTGACAGCTGGCAGGTTCTCTGTAACTTCCCTTCTCTTTATGAAAATAGAGCTTTTAAATGATTGCGAACACAAAGGTTAACTCCTGTCAGTAAGCATTTCCAGCTGCTCTCTCTGACAGGAGATGTAATTCCCTGCATTATATGGGTTCTACATGAGGTGGTTTTGTATCTCATCTTTCTGGATTTTCCAGAAGTGTTGAGCACTCCTGACGCCAGTTGAAGTCATTAGTTGTGGACATTCACCACCTTTTGAAATTCAGGTGTTCTTAGGGAACCAGTTTGGTACAGTATAATAGAGTGTATAATATTATCTATCTTTTAAACTTTACATAGAATCCTATTGGGCAATTTAATCTTTTGTTCAGTCTTGTAGATTTTTCAATTTATAGCCCAAACAGACAAGAATGTGCTTTAAAGGTGGGAAATATTTTAAAATTAAAGAATAATTAGCACTTACTTAAGGACTGACCCAATTCCCATTGACGTCCAAAGGGAGTCTGTTCATTGATTTCAGGGGCATTGCATTCAGCTTTTGGCACTTAATGTTCAGAAATGAAATTCTATTGAAGAGTCACCAGAATGGTCATGAACAAGTTTTCTCACTTGATTGCCCAGCTCTGAGCTAGGTCTGTTTTTGAAACCTATGCTGCAAGTTCTGACATAACCTTTTGGTGCAAGCCCTCATCGCTTGAATGATGTGCTGTTTGAGTATGGGGCACATCCCATTCTGCTGCTAATCAACTTTTCCATTCTTTCTTGCCTGTGAATCAGGTTACTGAAAAAAGCACAGCTGTGGACTTTACTGGATCCTGTATTAAGGATGTCATCTTGCCTGTGAGTAGAACAAGAGTTTTCTTCCAAGATTAAAACACACATATCTCAAATGCTGGGTTTAATATTGACAGCTGGCAGGGGCTTCCTCTTGCTCTTTAAAAATATAGCTTTTTAATCATTGAGTGCACAAAGCTTCACCTCTGCAATTCCAGCTGTCCTGTCTATGATCAATCATACTAATTTTCTGCATTAGGTAGAATCTAAAGAAGATGCTTTTATAGCTTCTTTTTTTGGAAATTTCAGATTTTAAAAAAGCAAAGCTGGAATTTGAGAAAAGTAGTAAGAACACAAATGGTGGATATGACTGAAATATTGATGCTTTATTGTACTGTAAAGTGTATTTGGGTATACTGGTAGCATGGGGGGAAAGGGTTTAAATGGTACATGGATATGCACTGACTTCTTGCATATATGGTGTGTCTACCTGCAGCTGGAAAGGTGCTGCCTGAATATAAACCCATCAAGACCCCCAGTTTGTACTGGGCAGTTAGCTCAAGCTGCCACCCACGTTACGCTGCTACTCTTAGCATGCTGGCTCAAGCAGAGCTAGAATCATAGAATATCAGGGTTGGAAGGGACCTCAGGAGGTCATCTACTCCAACCCCCTGCTCAAAGCAGGACCAATCCCCAGACAGATTTTTGCCCCAGATCCCTAAATGGCCCCCTCAAGGATTGAACTCACAACCCTGGGTTTAGCAGGCCAATGCTCAAACCACTGAGCGATCCCTCCCTCCAGCTAGCATGTGTCTGTCTTCCTGCACCGAGAAGTACCTTCCCTGCTGCATTGTTCACAAACCTATAGTGAATTTCACTCTTAAAGACCTGATGGAAATCTTGAGTGCTCAGGACCTTTGAAAATGTGACCCTGGGGTGCGTAAACAGGGGAATCTTAAGTAGGAGTAGAATGGTTTTTTTTACCTCTGTATTTGACACTGGTGCAACCGCTGCTGGAATACTGTGTTCTCAAAGCGCTCAATCTATTTAGCTTAACAAAAAGAAAGGTGACTTGATTACAATCTGTAAGTATCTATCCGGGGAACAAATAATTTAATAATGGTCTTCAATCTGGGAGAGAGAGGGTGTAACACACTCCAATGGCTGGAAATTGAAGCTGGACAAATCCAGACTGGAAATAAGGTGTACATTTTTGTCAGTGTCCATTGTCACAATTTACCAAGCGTTGTGGTGGATTCTCCATCAGTGACAATTTTTAAATCAGGATTTGATGTTGATCTAAATGATCTGCTTTAGGAAGTATTTTGAGTTCGTTCTGTGGTCTGTGTTATACAGAAGGTCAGACAAGATGATCACAGTGGTCCCTTCTGGCCTTTGAATCTATGAAAATCAGGCCCAAGGTCTTTTAAGAGGACAAGTTTGGCCCCATACAGTATATCAGATGCTACTGAGCAGATCCTCAGCTGGTGTAAATTGTGATAGCTCTATTGATCTGCCCCTATATCTTTGTTATACTTGTTATCACTGTTATGGTACAAAGAGCTTAGTAATTTGTTCAGTGCCTTGTATATATTTTTCTCTTTTATACGCAAAAGAAACAAAGAATGTGATTGTAAAACTGGTAAATATTTTGAAACAATACTTAGGATTTGCCTAAAGTCTGATCTAAAGCCCATTGAAGTGAATGGGAGTTTTTCCATTGACTTCACTGGGTTTTGGATCAAGTCGTTAAAATTCTTTACCACATCAATGAAACCACTCAGCAAGTAGGTAAATAAGTAGTGGAGTATCTTTGTTTCACAGATGAGGAAACTGAGACACAGAGAGGCTGTGACTTGCTCAAGGTTGCAAAGGAAGTCACTGTCAGAAATCAGATTAGAACTCTGAGAGTACATCTACACTGCAAAAAACTCCCACCGCTGTGAGTCCCAGAAGCTGGGTCAGCTGACTTGGGTTTGTGAGGCTCCTGCTAGGGGGTTAGAAATAGCAGTGAAGAGGTACCTGCTCAGGCTGGAGCCTGTGCTCTGAGGCTCAATGCCTTGCTCAGTTTCGGACCCAGGCTCCTGCCCGAATGGCAAAGTCTACAATGGTACTTTTAGCTCCAAAGCACAAGATAGTCAGTTGACCCACGCTCTGAGAGTCACTGCTGTGTGGTGTTTTTTTTTATAGTGTAGTTGTATCCTGAAGTTCCCGGTTCCCAGCCTTGTGCTTAAGTCACTAGACTCTGTTGTTACTCTAAATTAGTCTTGATCTTCAAAACATTAATAGAAATCCATTTTTAAAACTAATAAGTTATGGGAAAAAAGCCTTTTGTCAAAAGCTCTTCACTTTCATTTGTACAAGGTGTTGCTTAGCAGTTTTTTATATAATGATGTTTTATGTTGGATAAATCAAAGGATAAATTGGTGAAAGCTTAAGTTCTGTCTTTTAGTAGATTTTCCAAAAAACAGATTGTCTGACAACTGTTTTAATTCTTTACTGAATTAAATCTAAATTATGATAGCCATAAAATTCCTAGCCTTACAAGTAGTAAAATATACTTTGTCCTAAGAGTGTGAATTATTCAGCATCTCATTAACTTCTTCTGTTACAGTATTATACTTATTGCTGCATATTAGGGTTTATTGCTTGCTCTGTATTCCTTCGGATGAACTTCGAACTCAAAGTTCTCCTTCTGTCCATCGCTGTTTCTGTGTACATCTTCCTCTTTAATACCTCAAACAACTTCATTGCGGGCTGCAGCAATGACAACAGTACCACTCAAAGGTATGCTATGAAGTCCCCAGTAGTCGACAATAATTTTCCGTGAAAAGAGTTGGTAGATTCCTTCACGTTCATTGGAATTTTGAAGTACTGCAACACTTTGAGTCAGAAGCCATTAGGACATGTTTTTATATATCATCTTAGGGGAAAAAAAATCTTTTTCCAGACTTCCCATAATAATTGTACCATGCATGGGTTGAGATGTGGGATGTGAAATTTCAGGGAGGCTGGTTTCTTTTTGGGGATTCTAGTGAGGGGAATTTAAAACCGAGCCTATAATGTGAAGCTGTCCTCAACTTATAAACTATGAAGAAGGCCGTTCTCCTCCATAAAATTCCAGTATTCTCCATAATATTGAGTTATTCAGTCAATTGATCTGCTTTAGCTGGTTCTTAAGTGAGCTTACTATAGCTGCTCATTTCACACATTTTAAAATAGTCTTTTAAAATAAACTTCACAATGTAATAACCCTAAGATGTGTGGTACTTTGTACTCCACTTTCCATAGGGAAGTGTGGCAAAGTGTGGCACAGTCTAGGGCACTTTGTCTACGTTGTACATTAAATCTTTAGAAAATGGTAGGACATTTAGATTCTTGGTATATCCAATATTTGTCCAGAGCTGATGGGGAGTGAGTATTTGTGGAGAACATGTATTTGCCAAAGCAACACTAATCATACCACTTTTATCAGCACAACAGTTAACTGTTGTGAAATTACTTTCCTGATTCCAAATACTTTTAAAAAACAAACATTTAGCTCCTCCAGTCTAATTGAACAGGGCAAAGAAGCCATAAAATAAATCGTGTGTACCATATGGGAAGCTTGGTGTGCTCATTTGCAAATCTTCTGGGTACAATCTTACAGTTGTTTCATAGCATGGCAGTTGTCTGAGCTGTGAGATCAAGCCAAAAGATAACGTGAGCATGCTGAGACTTCAGGCTGCTCTAACGCAAACTGAACCAAAATAACTAAACCTGTTGTAATTCCCACTTCTAGTTATTTCAGTGAGTGGATTGGAAGTGTGACATGGAATCCTCTTATTCCAGAATAAGTGCATCCACTCAGACTTGCACCGAAATATCTGAAGGTGTGAACTACAGCAGATTTATTTATTTCAGCTCCAGATGTAGACAAGCTCTTAGTCTCTTTGTCCATCACAAGCAAGTAAGCTGTTTCCTACTTTAAGCCTCTGTGGTTACGTCTTGCTGGGCAAAAAGGGGTGTGATTTTCAAATGTGTTAGCTCAGTATGATTGAAAAGCCCCATTAAGATGCAGGCAAACAGCTAGGAAGACAGGACCCATAAGCAGAGGGACTACATTAAAATTGGGGGACTGTCACTTGTGTTGTTTCTGTTAGAGTACTTTGGAATGCCAGGGGGTTCTTTTTCTAAACATCCAGAGATTCCAAAATATTCAAAACAACAATTGTATGTTGCTTTTCTGTATTCCAGGCTTTTCATGAAAAATCCAATACTGATGTCTAACTTATACCTGGCTCTGTTTTACATAACTCTGATCCTATTTTCAAGACAGGTATGGATAAAAAACAAAACAAAAAAACCCCACAGTCCTTTTCAATCAGTGGTAGTTGAGTTAAATAAAAGACGCCTGTTTTCTATCTCTATAGTTTGTCCTAGACACCAAAAAAATCATTTTTATGATGTTTGGGAAAGAAGGGAAAGATTTTTACAACTTTTCAACAGTATTTTGGATTCTAACTCTGAAGACACAAACTTTTAAAAGTGGCTTCTGATATTCAACTCACAAAATGGGCACCCAAAATCTACATTGTTTAATCACTTTCAATTGTATTTATAAATCATCTTCCACCCTTCTGGCAGGGTGGTTTGGGACAGTGCAATATTCAAAATAAATATACTTATTAAACTAATTAAAGTGTAATTATTAAATTGAATTATAACGATTAAATAAAAATACAGATTGCTTTACAATGATTTAGATAATGGCATAGAGAGGACGCTTATAGAGTTTGCAGACGATACCAAGCTGGGAAGAGTTGCAAGTGCTTTGGAGGATAGGATTAAAATTCAAAGTCATCTGGATAAACTGGAGAAATGCTCTGAAGTAAATAGGATGAAATTCAGTAAGGACAAATGCAAAGTACTCCATTAAGGACGGAACAATCAGTTGCAGAGATACAAAATGGGAAAAGTTACAAGAAGTCCAAAATAATGTTTAGTATCAGGTGACAAGACCTCCTGACCTAGTAATGTCAGAGTTACATCCCAGAATGCCACCTATGAGGGAGAGAGATTAATATCTTCAGTCTTGTTGTTCCTTTGTCAATGGCCCATCAAATCTGGTGGCCTGTCATCTGGCGGGTGTCTTCCCAATACACACCCAGTTGTAATTGTTACCTAGTCCATATTCCTAACTTTAGATATAGAAATGATACATGCATACAAATTGGATAATCACATTCAGTAAATCATAACCTTTCCAATGATATCTTACATGAGCTATCTTACATAAATTACATCTCAGTTATGTCATATCCATTTCATAAGGCTATTTCCATAAAAGCTATGGAGTGTAATGTCACATGGACAAGAAGCAATGGGCTTAAATTGCAGCAAGGGTTAGGTTGGACATTAGGAAAAACTTCTTAACTGTCAGGGTGGTTAAGCACTGGAATAAATTGCCTAGGGAGATAGTGGAATCTTCATCACGGGCATTTTTAAGAGCAGGTTGGACAAACACCTGTCAGGGATGGTCTAGATTAGTGGTTCTCAAGCTTGGGCTACCACTTGTTCAGGGAAAGCCCCTGGCGGGGCAGGTCAGTTTGTTTACCTGCTGCGTCTCCAGGTTTGGTGCTCCAGGCCAATGGTGCACCAGGAAGGGTGGCCAGCACGTCCCTCAGCCCATGCCGCTTTCTGCAGCCCCCATTGGCCTGGAGCGGCGAACCACGGCCAGTGGGAGCCACAATCGGCCAAACCTGTGGATGCGGCAGATAAACAAACTGGACTGCCCTGCCAAGGGCTTTCCCTGAACAAGCGGCGGCCTAAGTTTGAGAACCACTGGTCTAGATAATATTTAGTGCTGCCATGAGTGCAGGGGACTGGACTGGATGACCTCTAAAGGTCCCTTCCAGTCTTATGATTCTATGTGCAAATTGAACTAGAGTACATCTAATGCCAGTTGACTTGCATGCACAAATGGCTGTTGGCTTGTATAGATGTGACTTCTGTTTTGTGCAGGTTTTCAGTCACAATTTCAGTGGCCATTGGGTCCGAAGTATCCTGACAAAACTTGGCTGTCACTGCCCCCCTTTTCACTTGGTTTGAAACCTGTAAACTCTTATCTCAGAGCAGTGGGCGGATATTTTACTGTATGAATTCTTGTTTTCAGATTGAGTATTACTGTCGACTAGATTGCTTGTGGAAGAATAAATTTAAAAAAGAACATGAACAATTTGAAACCATGGAGAACGTAAACAGGCTCTTGCTGGAAAATGTCCTTCCGGCACATGTTGCTGCTCATTTCATTGGTGACAAATTAAATGAGGTATATTTAATCTACTCTACTGGTAGGAAGAATGGTATCAGACTCCTGTGAGAATGCCACCTCACCGCCCATGAATAGGTTACAAGCTACTGTTGCTTCCTTTGTTCGTCCCTCTTCTTGGTCCATGATATGAGAATCCCATGGCCTTCCCAAGCCCAAGGAGCTGCTACCCCTATGGCATTAAGAGGACTTCAGTTTAAATGAATCTTGTTTTTAGCACTGGCAGGAGTGGGGCATGGAAATCCACATCAAAGATGATCATTGGCTTTGGCACTGATAATTGGTTTAGAAGTGACGTTAGGATTCACCTCTCCACCTTTTGACATAGCTGATTCATTTAATTCCTATAAGGAGCTAGCTGAGGGGCACATAGCATCCACTTGACAGCACCCTGATGGCAGATGAGAAAAGGGCACTGATAGCGGCGCTTCTTAGACCCTGCACCTCACTCTGCCAACATCTCCATAGTGAGTCACTGGATTGACTGAGCTGGGAGGATGGGGGCTATTGGAGCAGAGCGAGCAGTCACTGTGCAGAATGCAGGTGGAGGTATCTGGTTGGATTTCATTCTCAGCACTTTAGAATTCTGATTCAATACAAATAGGAAAATGTGGTGGTCCTGTTAATTTTGCTGAATTCCAGTAGCTTAGCTTGGTTCATTTCTAGTCATAGTTATTTTTTAAAGGTATTAAAAGCTGAATGCAATTTTGGTTACACATTGTGGAGTTACAGGGTAACTGTGAAATTACTATTGCTTTCCAACAGGATTGGTACCATCAGTCTTATGACTGTGTCTGTGTCATGTTTGCATCAGTACCTGATTTTAAGGTGTTTTATACCGAATGTGATGTCAATAAAGAAGGACTGGAATGCTTGCGGCTGCTGAATGAAATCATTGCTGATTTTGATGAGGTATTTCAAGTTTCAGGCAAACCTAGCTTGGATTTACATGATAACAATATAAAATGTCTCTCTAGAGCGGTGTTTCAATGTAGGAACTATGAAAAGTGAAAAAAAATTAGTAAGATGAACCAGGATTCTTAGTTCAGCCTTGGAAAGTGAAATTCTAATCATTTCCATCTGATGTACTCCTGCGGTTAGACCATCTCACCCTTTAATAGTATGGTATAAACAAGGCCTAGTGTTTTTCCTCATGATGCAAATACTGATCTGTCTCAGATTTTATTACTGGGTTGCAGGATTTACTACATTTCTATAATGTGTGTCCAAAAAAGGGGGTGCGTGGAGGGAAACAGCAGCAAAAAGAAATCTTCCATACTTTGTTATTTAAAATGTATGTTTTCTGCGACGAAGTGACATAGTGTATCAAGATATAAATCTTATGTATATGGTAGGGAATACAAGAACATTGGTGAGAACACATAGGGATATAAGGCATTAAGGTCTCAAATTATAATTGTTTCTTTCTTCCAATCAGCTGTTGTTAAAACCTAAATTTAGTGGTGTTGAAAAAATCAAAACCATTGGAAGCACTTACATGGCAGCAGCAGGCCTTAGTGTCGCACCAGGACAAGAGAACAACCAGGTATGATACCCTTTGGAAGTATAAACACATTTAGAATTCTACTTGTCCATATTGGTGTAGGTGACAGAGTGTAGAGAGATGGGAAGGAAGATGAAAGTTATCAGCAGTCATAGTCTCAGGTATGGAAGAAGAGGATAGGAAATATATTCTGAGGCTGTATTTTGTATTTTCACATTATTTATAATATATTTCTGAAATGTTCCAAAATTAAGGCTATAATTCCAATATTTGGGTTCTGGCGTCAAGAACAAATACTGTGGTTTAAAATGTCACCAAGATGACATATGTAATGGAATTACAGCCCTACATACAGAAGAGAATTCATCACTCCTTAATACCAGATCAGTGAAGCTGGTGTCAGCTTATTTCCTTTAAGATCAGTTTGCTGTTTTCTTGTTTACAGCTGTTCCTACATTATTCTGCGAGTCAAAGCACTGTGATTTTGACTAACTTTCATTTTCTGTAGTTCTGTTCCTCAAGAGCAGATATTAAATTCAGATATTCTCTGATTCTGTTTAGTTGGGGATTGGTCCTGCTTTGAACAAGGGGTTGGACTAGATGACCTCCTGAGGTCCCTTCCAACCCTGATATTCTATGATTCTAAATCCAAAACCAACGTTGTTTTTCTTTAAATTCTCAAGAATCTTTGGCTCCAGAAGCTTGAACGTTCCTGGATACGTAACAGAATAGCTTGTATGGTTGGAAAACCAAGCGGCTGTTGATACCAAAGAATGAACATGTCTGATTTGGATTCAGGATTTGATGGCAAATTGATTAATATAATTGTTATCTATACAGATAACATGGTATAACAATAAACTCAGGTAGCAAAAATCAGATTTAAATTTCAAACACCCTGTAGCTAAGAGGTGTTTAAAACCAGGCTTTTGATTCAGGCCCATCATAAGGAGGAGGTTTTGGTGTGAGGAGTGAGAATACATGTGCTGTACATACAGGACACTTAATTTTAAATCTGCACTAAAGTATGAAGAGAGATGTAGAGCCAGGTTGGTAATACTAAGCAGAGCAGGCTCTCTGTTTGCCAGCCAGACTCAATTTACTTCAATATTCATTTTAATTATTGTGCATGTTCATGTGAACTGAGCTGATTGTGTAATGGTATCTTATTTCACCTGGGACTTGACATAGATTTGGACTCCAGTCTTTATAATTTGATATGTAATTAATTAATTGATAGTACTGGACTTCATCAGAAACCAGCATTACAGTGACCACTGGCAATGCAGCAGCATGACACACAATAACTGAACTGCTTTGGTGCTTACATCATTGTTCTTTGAGATGGACAGTTGCCATTCATTATACTGAGAGCTTGACATGATCTTGCATACTAAGGTATTAATATCCAGTATAAATTACCTAGGACCAGGAGAGACAGCATGCTCAAATTGGGATCATGGTGGAGTATGGAATTGCCTTGATGAGTAAACTGGATGGCATCAACAGACATTCCTTTAACAATTTCCGCCTACGTGTTGGTAAGTTCAGTTTCATACAGGATGCGAATGCTACACGCTTTGCAAAAACTAGAGCTGGAAAAGGATTATTAGATGGTCAAGCCACTGGTCAGTGCTGAATTATTCTTGACACTGAACACTGATATTATGGTAATAAGCATAATATAAATACCGAGAAAGAACATTGTCTAGTCTAGCTTTTAAATGCGCCAAGCTGTGAGGTTCCGCCTCTAACCTTGGAGTGTGGCTGTGGTCTCATCATCCTGATATTCCTGCAGTATTCAGGGATGTTTCTGGTGCTGGGTGTGGGAAAAGGGTAAATAATGCTGCAGCTGCAAATGGGGCAGAGAGGGAGAGCATGGTGTGTTTGCTGGTTGGATATGGGGGTGATGAGAGTGCTGGGTAGTGTGCTGCTGTTGGCTCGTTACATGGCAATTCTAGGATTGTTGTTAGACTGTTAACATTCTACATGAAGGAAGGGTGGACTTCTGCTTAAAGCACGGGTCGGTGAGATAGGAGATCTGGATGACACGCTCAGCTCTGCCACAAACTTCCCCTGTTATCCTGGGCAAGTCCCTTCCTCTGTGCTTCCTTATCCCCAAAGGGTGGAGTGAGGCTTTATTCGTTGCTGGTTATACATCACTAAAGTGATCCTCTGCTGGAAGGAGTTACTGAAGTGCAAAATTATATTAACTTTAATGGCACATCCTTTTATTTCTGTAGGGATAAACCATGGGCCTGTAATAGCAGGTGTGATTGGTGCTCGTAAACCCCAGTATGATATCTGGGGCAACACAGTCAATGTCGCTAGCAGGATGGAGAGTACTGGTGAACTTGGAAAAATCCAGGTACAAAGTTGGACATTCAGATATTTCTAGAAAACTGCTTTTAGCATTTTTATTGCTTAATGCTCAGAGTTAATTTCCATGGTGTTTTACAAGAATTTCACTATTTCTGTTTCACTCAGGTTACAGAAGAGACAAGCAAAATATTACAGGAACTGGGATATTCATGTGAATGTAGGGGACTCATTAATGTCAAAGGAAAGGGAGAACTAAGGACTTATTTTGTGTGCACAGATACAGCCAAATCCCAAAGTATTGGACTGAATTGAGTCTGTAACGAAGTTTGTCAAAATGTATTTTGAGCCACCACTTCCCTTCTGTGAAATCTTAGCATTTCCCTCCTTATGTGAAGGAGATTATTCCAAATGTATGTGTCCTAATGGTTCCTCTGCATCTCAAGGTAGGAGAGTGACTTTAAATGAAGTCTTAAAGTGTCTAGAAGCAATTGTTGGACTGCCTGTTTCTGGGATAATTTGACGGTTTTTCTGGAATTGTCTTGCAGCATTTCCTAATATTTCCTTTCCTACATCCAATCTGGGAGACTAAAGGCCTTAATAGCACATGCAGATGCACTATTGAACAAATTTCCCAGTTAAAACAGACATTAGGAAAAACTTCCTGACTGTCGGGTGGCTAAGCACTGGAATAAATTGCCTAGGGAGGTTGTGGAATCTCTGTCATTGGAGGTTTTTAAGAACAGGTTAGATAAACACCTGTCAGGAATGGTCTAGTTATTCGGTAGTCCTACCTTGAGTGCAGGGGATTAGACCTGATGACCTCTTGAGGTCCCTTCCAATCCTATACTTACTATTCTACTGCCTCATTCTTTGTCAGATCTGCTAGCAGTGTGGCACTTCAGAGACCTTAAGAAAAAGTGACAGTATATTTGGACCCTGCATATATGCATGGGCTTTAGTGCAAAGCTGTTTTCAGGACAAATGGAGAAGAGACATAAGCGAACTACAGTTTATTATATGGTGATTATACTCTAGCTCCTTTTGGAAAGAGTAATTGCGCAATAATTCATGTTGCCCTGTCCCTTTTCCACAAACTCATGCCTCCCCCATACCTATAGCTTACATTATGTAAAGCTTTTCTTGATCAGCAGTTGTACAGGAAATGATTTTTGTCTGAAATTGGTTCAAAATACCTCTATTATGGATACAACCCATGTTGCTCTCTTTACCCTGCTTTTCACTATACCAAGGAACAAACCACATTTCATTTCTTTGATGAGATGAAAACTGTTTTAGTACGTATTGGAAGTAAGCCACTTTGACCTTCAGAATTAGTCTTTTGACTTTGAAGAAATCCAGACTCTTTCCAGAGAGTGAAAGCCCATTTAGGGATGTGCATGTTGCAGTGAGACAGTAAATGTTAGCAGCACAGAAATGTGAGTATTGCATTTGCTGCAATCATGCCCTTTGACTGTGTGTATCTATACTGTGTTTTGTGAGGTTCTCATTTGGTTTTCATTGCCTGTATGAGGCCAGTCCCTCAAACTGCTGACTTGTTTCTGAGGTATACAGAATTGCTATCCCAACTTTTTCTTGTCATTAACAAAATTTGCATTTAACATGTTAGTCAGGATTGGTGCTTACGAAGATGAAGTATAAACTGCATTGGCCAGTCAGGCAGGATACCAGCAGCTGATGTGAAAACTTCCCTTAACAGAGCTTTCAGTGCACCTTAATTCTGACTTGCCAGCTATTCTCCTGCTCGGACTTTCTGTTGACAAGAAACAGCCACTCAAATTGTGTAGGTTTCAGAGTGGTAGTTGTGTTAATCTGTATCAGCAAAAAGAACGAGTGGCACCTTCATTGGATGCATGTAGTGGAAAATATAGTAGGAAGATATAGATACACAGAGAACATGAAAAAATGGATGTTGTCATACAAACTCTAATGAGACTGATCAATTAAGGTGGGCTGTTAGCAGTAGGAGAAAAAAAACTTCTGAAATGATTATCAGGATGCCCCAAATGTGTAGTGTTTTTTGTAATAAAGGCAAATACAAGATCAAATTTATTTTTCCAATTTGTGACCTGAGGCAAACTTGAATGTAGGTGGCAACCCTGACAACCCTTTCAAACTAATCACCTATGCCTCTGTTCTCAGAGCTGTGCATGTTTCTAAACATTTGCCATGTCTGATATCTTCAGAAGTTTGTCAATGTTCTCAATACGAATTTTTTTCTTATGTTCCCTGTGGAATAAATGCCCTCAACGTCTTCTTCTTTTGACCATTTTGCACTAGCATTCATTAAAGGCTTGGGACAGCTCTGGAAATAATAGCTACTCAAACTGAGCTCCATATTGCATAGGTTCCCAACAAACCTGAGGCAAATGTGACTTGGGGCCACTAGTTCTCTATAGAGTAAGGATACAGCTGATCTTCAGCATTTTACCACTCGTGAGGTGTGTATCTCACAAGGAAAGTACAGATATAGATGTATATAAATGTACATTAATTTTTAAGAAATATACAAGTTTTTAACTTTAGGCTAACTAGCTATTTGCCAGAAATGGCACCCCTCTCTAATTAGCTCTTCAGAACCAGAGCACAAAACATTTTAGTAGTAGGACTGACATGAAGAAGGGGTACATCTTTATTGAAATTCTTGGCAAAAATTTTTTTTGAACTAGGTAGAATCTGATGTACTTTATTACAGCTATTTTACAATAGGTCAAATAAAAAAAAAGTGTTTTTTCTTTAATCCGAGTTAGTGCAATGAGCCAAGGGACAACTTTCAAAACAAGATAGCCAATATGATGATCACTCAATTTGTATTTTGTGTCTACGTTTTGTATGCTCAATTTAGGTAACTGTTTTATAACATAGCACAACCCTGAATTTTGTCTGATTTTTCTATGTGATTCACATGTTGCTGGCTGGGTTTGTTTAAAGCCTTGCTCCTTTTCAAAGACAGCACAGGTTATAAAACTAAAGGATTCTATTATTTAATATTACAGAAGGATGTGTGAAAAAAAATCACTTTTATAGTGGAAATATTTCATCAGAGCCTTTATAATAGAACCATACTCCTGAGAGCTACTCCACTTCGTTATTTATAGTCAGTCCAAATTCTATTCGTTTAATGTTCAAATTTTTCCTTTAAAGTTTATTCAGGTGAATGTAATTAGCTTTAGCTATGGCTTTAAATTTTCAACAAACAACTTTCTGCTATAATCATGTCAAGATATACTACTACAAAATTTTGATTGTGAGGAAGATACCTTTCTTTTTGAGACACTAACACCCAGTGTTCAATTATAAACATTTATCAGGAAAGGATTTTTTCCCTCCATTCCCTGTATATATTGTGACTAGAAAGTAAAGTGGTTAAAATAAATTCAAGCGTTGTTCTGTTCAGTAGAAAGTGCTATGTTTAGATAATAATTTATTACACCAGCCAAAGCAGCATTTGCTAATATTTTAATTTTAGTATGAGGGCATATGACTCCAGATTGTCTCGCTAACAATGGTTGTTGCCTCCACCACTGCTGTTTTCTAATTACTGTGTAATTTCTTGGGAAGTGCCTATGTTTCATGACAGGAACACATCTGAGTTACATCCTACTGTGGATTAAAAACTTAGTTTTTAAAGTCTTAGTGAGGGTTGTGGATCAAAAATACTTTTGCTGCAGTCTCCCACAGAAAGTGGTATATTAGACACCTGTAGTTTGAGGTAGGCTGTTTCCTTTCTGTCAGCAGATTCATAAATATATTAATATTTAAACTTTGTGCTAATAAAAAAGGTCAGTGTAACTTAGTATCCTTTTGTATATTTCGTCAAATAGCTTTCAGTTCCCTATTGCTTTTATACTGTGTATGTATGATGGCAGACATTTAACAAGCATGTGTTTTGAGATGTTAATTTATTTTGTTTTTATAAGATGCTTGAATGCTTCTGAATAGAAGGCTTCATTCAGCGGCCTTTGATACAGTACTTCAGTTTGACAGACCATACTGCCTCAATATTTTGAATCATGAAGTTTGCTTATGGACAGAGCCGGTTCTGAAATGATGGCATTGTCCACAATAGTGCTAGAGATTTAGATGTAATTAGGATTGTGGAACTAAACCATATCTAACAACATTCTGAACTGCTTTGTATTGCCATTCAAGCTAATAACATGCTGGTTGGGTGTAGCTGGGTCTCAATTACAGAAGTGGTGTAAAGTATTTTTCAGTAGCTTGTAGCTCTTAGACAATCCTACTTCATCTAGTCCTTCTGTTGCCGGTTGTATTGCTATATTATTTTAAAAGGGACATCAACTTAAGTCATACTGCTCTTTGAAATTTTGTACAGTATTTAACAGCACTTTGTATCCTCAATTCACCTTGTTATATGAAAGACTCACCCACAGAAACATTGGAAAGTGAGTGTAAAGCCATGAATATGGCCGGGGGAGGCAACACCTGGAGTGACTTAATTTTTTTTTAAATGATTAGATTGTGTGTGTGAAGGGTCATTTCTTTGGCTAAAGTTTTAAATGCAGTCTTAACAATACAGAATGCTTTTACCAGAACTGTGAAACTTAACTATTAGGACTTAAAAAAAAAAAAAGTATAGAAAATTAAAGAATTGTTTTTAAAAACTGAAGTCTTTAAATTAGATAATGGCATTTTGTGTTTAAAGCTGATTGTATACTGTAACTTTTAATGATGGAGTAAGCTACTGCACAGAAAGACCAACTTTTTTTTTACTTTAAAATAAAGACCTTTCTGAAACTTGCTTGCTTTGTAATTATTTGTTGCAACATAACATCTAAAGCAGATTCCTACATGAGTCTTCATATTTCATTAGCCTGTAATGCAACTTAATTACAACTAGACTCGTCTCTCACATGCTCTGAGTTACTCAAGATAGAAATCTTCACTTTAAAATATGTAGTCATGAACTGATGGTTGCTCTTTTGAGAACTGGGGAGTAGTTTCTCTAATTTATCCAAAGTGGGCTGAGGCCTCTATCATCTCCTACCGCACTAAGCGAATACTCTAATTTAGAGTATGGAGTAACTGCATGTCTAGACATACAGTACTTTGCAGCATTTCTGGTAGAGCTGTCAGAGTAGAGCACTTGAACACTCCAAAGTAAATTCAGCCATCCCCAATTCACTTAGATCATGTGCAGCCCATCTCCACTAACTGTGTAATTGCTGATTAGGTGCAATTCAAGCATTTTCTTGTCAAGATGGTTGGGACTGCTGGGAACCCGAGACAGGTATGTATAAGACAAAAGGTGAGAGGGCAAATTGTATTCCCAAAGTAAAAAGGAGTAAACAATGTATTATTGCAGGATTATGGATAGTGGAAATGAGAGAAAGGAGCCTGGTTACATTCAAGAGAAGTTGTGGAAGAAAGGGGCTTGGGAAAATCTGGTGGCTGTGAGGAGGAGTGGGCCCATGATATGCAATGACAGTGCAAACCTACCTTGGGAAAAGAAGTGGGACATACTTAATCAGAGTGATGCTGGGGGCTGGCAGGTCTCACTCATCCTCAACTTAGTCACCAAAGATGGAAGCAAAGTAGACTAAGGATCAGTGGAGAATGGCAGCCATTAAAATGGAACTGGTACAGTATGTACTTTTCCTGTCTCTCTCCAATACCAACTCAGCTATTCTAACTGATTTAAGGCTGTCCAGCTTAATTAGCAGGTACTTCCTAGGTGACTGTTTTAGTGGAGTCCACAGTTTGGGAGTTTGAAACTTAAAATGGTCAAGCGCTCTTAAAGGTTTCTGGAACCTTTTGGCAAGAGATTTGTTAATGTCACTGTTTAATTACCTTACTCAGAAGAGTAATCCATTTTGCCTGTTTGACACTTGCCCTATAAATGGCATCTTGGCTAGGCATTCTTAACCTATAATCCTGATAGCTGCAATAAGTAGCAGAAACATAATCACTTTTAACCAGCTAGAGTTTTTATAAACAGAGCAAGGTTATGAAAGAAGCCTCGGCTACATTTATACAGCCTCAATATAGCATCTTCCACTAATTATCATCAAATTATATCAGCTTCTATTTAGAAAGCTGTTTTTCCTTTGCACCCATAAAGACTATCTACTTATTCAAAAGAAAGTTTGCATGCATTCAAGTACTGAAGTTTTCAAGTTGGCCAGCTCTGAAAGTTTGTAAATGGCTTTAGAATACTGCTAGACAAGTAGTGGTATAGTCCATCCAAATTCAAGATCAGATGTGTATGTATTAGAAGTAACTGACGTCTAACATGAAGCCATCATGACTTTTGACTTAGTTTAATGAGTTCCAAAATTTAATATACAAAATATTTCCTCTAACTCACAATGTACAAATGTTCAGTGAATACATCCTGAACAAAACTTAAATCTAGCAGTTTAATAGGACCAAACAGAAATATATAACTTAAACAACTAACGTTTCAAATTGCAATTGGACCAGATTCATTTCCACTGAAGCTGGCAGCTTTTTTAGATTCCTGACAATCTGAAAAAACAAAGAAACAAAAACAAAAAAATTATTCCACACAGATTGGTCAGTCAATTATCCCATTCAACATCCCTTAAAGAAGTGTATATATAAACAATTTAATTCCCTTACTACTCCTGAAGTCAATTTCTTGTGTCAGCATGAATCAATTTATGCAGTGAATCTAGTAGTATTAAGGAGTTAATAATTATACTAGAATATTAAGACATATTTCTAGCTCTATTCCTGTTAATAGGTGGGGTATTACTCTTGCAGTGTACATCACCATAAATATACTGATCTCAGAAGTATGAGTAATTGATGTCCGTTTTTCATTTAAGAAATATGCAAAACTGCTAGAAAAGTTTGCTTCAGAGTAAAAACCATCAAGAAATGGTTTTACTTTGTCACTCAGTAGCATAGCTTAACTAACACCTGTTACAAACAAGGGATGGCATCTACAGCATTGCTATTCATTGTTTTTTCCTGCTATTTGTGTAGTAAATGTTTTTTTAAGCAAGACTGACCTAAAAATACTAAATGAAATTGAAAAAATCGCGTTTAATGTGGTGTCCAGATTGAGAAATCTGCTCATTCAAAAAAGTCAGTTTCTGTTGCAGTGTCAATATTCATGTTACATTGTATAGCTTAGGCTATAGGGAAGTATGTATTTAAGGCACACAAATGCAAAATAGTATAAATACAAATATGGCAGTAAGTTGCAGTAGAAAACTTTAGTGGTTTCATGACTGACTTGCCAACCACAACATGACATTACTGAGGCTTAAATCTTTAATTCCTGTTCTTTTCACTATTTTCAGCATGTGGCAGCTTCATAACTGAGCGCCCTTAAATGGAAAGCTTAAAAAAAGGAACAATTCTAATGCATATATGCCAAATTAATATTAAAAATGCTTTTCTGCATGTGCTGTTTTCATCTCCAGTCAGCTGTGCAAATGCAAAAATCGCAACATGCACGAACAGGAAAACTAAGTGGTTGCACCAATTCTACACACTTTTCTCTAACAAAAAAAAGTTACCTTTGGGCTGAGTACAACCATGGCAAATTTCCACCTAAAAATTATTTTAAAGGAGAGAGACCAGAAGCTGGGACTCCACCTTAACTTCTGCAGTTGCTACCAACAATACTACAATGACCTGCAGATGTAGTTTTGCTCTACTGCAACACGTCTAAATACACTCTATACTCACCATCTGTTAAGTCCACAGAGCTGGCTTCAGTGTCTGGTACAGGAACTGAAATTCCCATTGCTTTTCGGATTCCATACGTGCTTACAATGTCCCCTGGAGTCACTTGTTGCGCGAGTTCTTTTAAATTATTGGTCACTCTCTCCGCTAGAAAGTGACAATAATGTAAATCCATTTTGTGTTTTTACAAATTGCCCAGAAGAATTGAAATCTGCCTTTCAGCTACAACTGCACAGCTGTAAATAGTATTTAGCTTTGGTGAATTTGTATTTATATAAAAACTAAATCAACTCCTATGATAGCACATATGCAGAACAATCTTAATGTCAATCAAGACAGTTAAATCTAGTGGCTCTTTGCTCCTCCAGTATTGCAGGGGCTCTCAATCCTCCATGTGAACTAGAGGCCATGGCTACTGCCCCTTTTCCACTTTAAATGCGGTAGTTCTCAGATCCCACAGATGTAGAGTACTTCACAGCAGCTATTTTTTCCCCTCAAGAACGGGAGGATTTGGTCTACTTTAGACTTGCATGGAATTGGTAAGATATATGTGGCTAATGGAAGAAGAAATGCACTACAAGAATGCACAAGCACAAGAGCTAAAAGCCTCTCAAACTGACATGACATTTTAGAATTAAGCTATAATTCTCCTATATTTACTTGACCTTAGCTAACAAACAGAACACAAGTGTATAAGTGTTTAGATGCATTGCACACAATAACCCAAAAAGGCAGATAGTTTTACAGATTAGTAATTTATAAATAGGGAAATAAAGCAGAGAGGAGACTTGCTTCAAGGCAATATCGGAGTTTGGATTAGTACCCAGGCCCTCTATTTTGTGCTTATCCCACACTTCTGAGAATTTAACACTAAAATAATGCAATCCTCACTTGTATAAGGTTTTTAATAGCATAAGCAACTAAATGTTAGAGTTCAATCATAACTTGTTAACATCTAACAGTCCAAGGCGGTGCACTGCATATCAATTGCAATCTCAACTGAAGGAGCTGGAATGCCACTATCTGAGACCATATTATTCAGAAGGAAAATCAAACAGGAGCCACCTGATTAATGTGCTCCTTAGCCAGAATTGACAAGTGGGGCCCCTAGTTGTTCTGACTGTCCTATTTCAACAAATTCACCTCCAGTTTCACACACACATTACAGGTGTACCCAAAAAGTCACTCTTAAGGACCTTCATCCCATGTACAAATTTACTAGGAAGTTCTTTACCTGTAGTAATTTTATACAAATTCCAACTGACCTAATTGTTTTCTAATCATCAATAAAAAGTTATACTCACCCAGATGCATTTCTTTGTAAGATGGACCCAAAAGACAAATCATATTGGTAGGTGGTTTTGTACTCAGTCGTTCATTTTGAGCATCTTGGAGCTCTCTGAGTAACTTTGTGGTTTCATCAAGTTTCTTCTGGAAGATTTCAGCCTCTGATTGATAGAAAAGCCTGTGTCAGTGAAAGGAGGAGGACACACACACTCATTTACAAGCCAATTACAGGATAATACAAAATATGCCTGAATATGCCATGGAACTGAAATTGTGATAAATGCCTTTCACAAAAATAGCACTTGCATTCCTAATTGCAGCAGATTACTTACCTTCAGAGTCAAATTCCTCTACATGAATTCCAAAATTTGTTACTGCTTTCAGTGCTATAAGCCTATCGTTATTAGAGTCCAACTTGTTGGCCGCATCTGTTTCTATAATCTGCAAAAAAGCAGCAAATAAGTTTTTAAACAATCCATCCAGAATGCTTTTGCAGTCTTCTTAGTGTATGCGCAACGTGCCTCAGTTGGCACGTGACCAGGATTTGTCACCAAATTTGGTCTGCATCAGTAGCTTCCCTGGCTTGGGCTGGGAACTGACAGGGAGTGCGATGCAAATGCTGATGCATGCCGCTTTTGCAGTGTGAATTAGAAAACTGTCACAGATCGGGGGGAACTGACTAATTCAGATTTACCCCATTTGTTCTTCACTTCAAAGCAACCACAATCTTTTACTGTTCAATATAACTATTCTATCCCATTTATGAGTTGCAAGTATCCAGAGCGCTGGGCACACATATAAAAGTAATGTAACAAAACATACAAATTATGACCAGCCTTCAAATATAAACTCCTCCTGGACTCTCCCACAACCCACAGTCTTCCCCCCTCACTGCCCCCCCGCCCCAAGCCATTTAGCATAATAAGCTGAAGATCAAATAATTTGGGCTCTGGAGCACCAAAAGATGATGAAATTCCAAAGTACGGTCCATTCGCTGAAAATACTGGCTCCTGCCTCCTCCCAACTGAACAACCCCTGTTGAGTTAAGTTCCTCAGCTGATTCTAATTGGTTCAGTAACGCAAGGAGACAGGCAGTTTGAGGTAACCAGGCCCTAAGCAATTTGGGGCACTGGAGGCTTAAAATCCGCATCTTAAATGGCACAAGTTGTACGAATTACTGTAGTATGTTCCAGGAAAATATTGACTCCTGTAATCAAAGTTCTAAATGACACACAATAACAAATATCAAACTTGTACATGTCTCATTCTATGCATTGTAAACGTGGAAGATTTTACTGAAGAATAAATGCTTCAGGTTTTTCTGTCACGCAGATGGATATCAAAACCAATCAGACCTACAGTCTGATGTGATTTACACTTTTTGGATTTTATCCTCACAACTTGGAATACAAAACAGTTACAATAAAAAGCATGCAGTTTTGTATGGTGCTACACAACATCTGTTTATATAGCTGCACACATTTCTCCAGCTTTAAGCTATTTTGCAGTTAGGGGTTAAAAATGCCTTTTGGAGTAGCTGCTTGGAAAAAGATAGAAAATATCACCTCCACATCTTTTATTGTATCACTTCTCCCATGCTGACCTTCTGCATCCACCATTGGCTGAAATTGGGAAAAAGAGTATTTAGTATGACATTTAAAATGAGTTCCTATTTTAAAGTACAAAGCAAAACCAGAACCTTATAATGGGATGTTCATAAATGGAGGGAGACAAAACAGTGTTATGGGTTTTCATTGGTAACAAAAACTACATAGTAGTCTTTTCAGAGAAAGCATTCCTTATATTTGTCTTGTACAAGAAAATAGCAGTAAGGGGTTTTCCTTCTATAAAGCTGCTTGGAACAGGCTAGTGTAATTACTACAATGACAACCACTTCAGTAAATATTGCAAAATGTCTTCCATTATCCACTGTACAAATTCCTTTTTGGACCAAAACTTTCCATGCATGATCTCAGACCAAATGTTTTTTGTTTCGGGGGGGGGGGGGGGGGTGTTGTGGAAAATTTGAGGAAAATTCCTTTCTAAGTTAGAAACAAACACATGTTCTATTCCAAAAATTATAATCATATTTTTCTTTAGTCTAAAGCAAAAGTGACTGAATCCTATAAGTGGTCCTGAGATAACGTCTCTGGGCTTAAAGAAAAAATTAAAACTAAATCAATAATATTTCTGGACAGAGGTTCACTGTCCAGTGTCCATGGGTATGAAACTGACTCATTTGCAGCCAAAAATTATCTTCAGTCATAAAGGAAGCCAACAATTTTTCAAATGTTAATCATATAATTTGTTAATATCTCAGAGCTATGAACTCCCTATTCCTTTCAATGGTATGAAACTCTAAAATAATACTTAAAGGGGAATATAGTTAACACCGATTTTTTTTTTTTTTTTTAAAAGGTTTTCAGCTAACTCTGGGACTGTGGGGAGCATTGTGTTTTCACACTTCCTTCCTGCCAAATCAGCCCTTCTGCTTGGTGACAACATTCAGCATGGGCACTTGCTAAAACGTCACAGGGTCAAGGACGATGAGATGGTTAATGTTTATCATGTACTAAATAACTAAGTATTTAATTAGCAGAATAATAATGCCCTTCCCCTTTATTCAGGTAGGAGAATGACTCATTCTCCTAGGCTAGCAGATGGGCTGCTGCTAAGGGTACACTAAACGTTTAATGGAGACAGCAAAAACCTCCTGCTCCCAAAAATGCAAAACAAATGATCTATACTATACTCCCTTACCAGTAAAAGACAAAAGAAGATTGTGGGCAGACTCTACAAAGACCATTACAATAGGGAGGGGGAAGGACTTGGTTCATTTTGAAGTTTTCACTTTGTTACAAAACTTCAGGGCCAAATTGTCTCCTACGCTGGAAAGAAAGAAAAAAAAAAAAAAAGCATAAGGGACAAAAGACATGCCACTCAATTTCCACCTCAACCTTTTATCAAGAGAAGGTAAACCCATCACTGGGGTCAACTCCTGACTCTGCTAATACCATTGATTCTAGGGCACAATGCCAGAATGAACAACAGTCTGAGTCTTTCCTGGCTGCAGAGCTGAATACTCCCCAAAGAGCTTCATTAGATCTGGGGATGCACCACAATCCGATCCATTATCCTGCTTATGGAAATGGAAGTGACAGTGACCTAGTCCTATATTTTCCAATTGCAAAGACTCAGTCATCATAATATAAAGCTTTGATGATGGCTGGTTAAACCCTACAGAAAACTGTTTCCAGCCATTCACCAACAGCAGAGGCAAGAATCCTCCCCTCCCATTCATCTTAGAGACTTGTGCTTTACTGTGATTATTTAAAAGTTATAACGAAAGGACAATCTTTTTTCTTTGGAAAGGTAGAACTTTAATTAATTAATATTACAGCAATGTAACATTAGGGCTCAATGTTACAGGAGAATGCACTTCCTGCATGTTTTATGACATACATTAAATACATTCAACTGCCCATTTGCAAAGCAACAGTTGCACATCTGTAGTAAGTTAACATTATTACAGGAGTCTTCACTTCTGCCTTTTCTGGCTTTTATTGTAACTGTCTGATTTAATGCTGCATTAGATGTTGTAGTACAAAAACTGTGTTTGGAATGACTGCATACAAGTGGCAAAATACACAGTGTGTTTTGTTAGTGCTACAGTTCACAGAAGAGCAATTTTAGTTTCTCATTGGCTTTTTGTACTTCCTCTCTGTAAAGCAAGGTTCACCGTAGTATCATGAATCAAACCACACAGACAGAGGGACAAGTAAAACTAGAACCAGTAAGTTGTGAAAGCATCTAGAACTAATGCCTTTTCTATATGTCATAATGATCAAATTTTAAAGTTCTAAACATCATGGGATGAGACAAGAACCATCTTCTATACTTAATCATCAGCTAGCACGCTCAGCTCTTCAAAAGTTGTTATGCATACAGAACAGACTATACTTGTGTTTGCTGTCCATCTTCTGAACTCAGGAACTATTCTGCTTATGGTAAGTTACTACTACTTATAAAAATTAAGTTTGAAAATGTTCACCTGCAGAGTTTCAACTGTGCACTGTGGAATTATTTGTTAAAAAAAGTAATTGACAAGTCTGTGCCAATTTATACTATGAAGCCATGTTTTATGAATACACACTCTGCCCATCCTGTGATTTTTTATAAAGTTGGGTAACGGTTATGTGCTATAAGGTTATAAAAGTTACTATGTACAACAATACATAAAGCTGAATCAATTTTTGCAAATCAAGATGGCATAACTGCATTTTTGCCTTTGGAAAGAAGTCAGTGTTTGCTACTAACTCTCTTTCCAGCTTTTTTTGCTGCAACGATCTTCTGGAAAACCATACCAGTTGTCAAACTGTTATGATGAGATTTCCTTCAGAACATGAATCTAACTGCACAGTCAATTTCCTGCTTCAACCTACTTAAGTTACTTTGCTGGACAATACCTCCAACTATTACACGTTGACTGTTTTCCCCCCTAGTATATATGAAATGATTCAACAATTAGGATACACAGGGTTTAACATATTTCAAAACCCATTAATTTGTCAATCATCGACTTGAGGGTGGATGCATGTTAATTAAAATGGGATAGGACATGTCTAGACTAGAAAAATGGGTCATGTTCAAAAACATTAGCTAAGAGTGAGAAATGCCAGTTTCTAAACCAAATCAGCCCAACTGGCTTCAGAACTTTTGATTTTCGTTCTCTTCTAGAGATAAAACAAGCATCAGAAAGTTCCCAAATCACAATTCTTACCGTTTCTAGTTCTCTCAGAGATCTAGAATGTCCTCCTTTAGTTAAAACATCCAGCAAACCATCAGCCATTACACATGGGTAGTCTTGAGACTTTGCCAAAAAATCATGAATACTGAAAGGTAATTACAAAGAAATCAATTTCACATCAAGCATAGATGACAGAAAAAAAACCTGTAAATGGTTAGTATGTCAAACCACCATACTGAACTTTGAAAATGCTGATACTAGAAGACTGGCAAGGGATTCAGTCTAACAGGTTTACTTTTTGTTTAATTAGCCAAGACTTTTGCAGCCTGTGGACTAACTTAGATTCACAACTAGCCTAAAATGCAACTGAATAGTGCTTTAAGGAGCAAGATCTCAAACGGCAATCAGCTTTGCATGTTTGATAGTCATTATTGCTATTGCACTTCTTTAAACAATTCAGGTGTTTGAAGTGAGCTATATCATGGAGTATTAACAAGACTAGGACGTTTTCTAAATTTCTTTCAGGAAATGCTTCTAAAGCACATCAAGACAAAGGTGTATTCATAACTGTATCACTACTCCATGAGCTTTATTTGAGGCATTATAATCAAGGGTGGTTATAAAAGATGCGAGACAGTTACAGCCATTTTGCTCAGTATAATAAATCTGATCATTATCATTTCAAGCACTATATACATTATATTTGAAACTGCAGTTTGTGTAGCACTGAGATGTCCCACAGTTACCACCATGGTTCATGAACTGACATTTGACACCAGTAGTAAAGGTGCCTCATGTCTAACACGATAAAATCAGATTCCTTAGAAGTACTGTAATAAAAAGTATTCTGTCTAAACACCTGTAGCCATCAACACTATTCTTCAGTTTCTGAACGGTATTAAAGCAGCATGGCACATTTTCTAAGATTTCAAAAACACGATGGTTTCACCAGTGAAATCACTGCAGGTGAGTGGATTTTCATTTTTTTATGAACATCTTTGTACACTAAGCAACTACCTAGGGGCTTCTACCAAGCATATCACCATTGCATCCAAGTGCAAAAATACCTTTAGTAAGTATTTAACAATATAAGCATACAGAAATATAGTTAACTGAAAGAGAGCTATTAAGTTCTGATGATATTAGGGTAGGTATGAAAAAGTGATTATTTTTTAAGTCACTCATTAACTATTTTATTTATACAGTGGGAGATGGGGGGAAAGAATTCAGTAGTATTTTAAAATTAAACATGCAGATGTCCCTCAGACCTTCTGCATATTTATATACTTTGGATAGACAGCTTTAAAGAGCAGCTGTTAGAAAAGGTTGTGTCTTATTTTAAAGTAGTTAAGGAATTACACATTGTTGGATTATGGCAATGGCAACTAAGCACGTCAGTATAAAGATGATTTAATTATTTGCACAGAGCAATCAAACTGGTTAAAACAAGAGAAAAACTATCATAATTTACGGCAGTCTGAAGAGCCTGAAAAATACAGCCTTCCGGCATCAGTCAGTGATACCTTTGCAATGGAATTTTTGATTTCACGCACTTTATGGATCAAGAGTATCAAACGCCTTAAGATTGTTCTTCCCTTGCTAATGGCACAGACGCATTGTTATTAAAGGAGCTATGTCTTAAAATAGCACCCATTTTGAAAGGTAGCGTGGGTGGACTATGAGGAAGTACCAGAATCTTGTTTGCTTGCATTCAATATGCAAGACACAGCCTTAACCATAAATATTTGGCTACCACAGCTGTTTTATTCAAACTACTTCAGAAACTTTAACTTAAGATAATTCTGCCTTATTTCTAAAGGGAAGCATACTAGATGAGATGGGATCTCTTCATCGCAAAGGAAAATTCTGCTTTGCATGAGGAAAAACTGATTATCTAATGAGTACAAGACAAATGGGGAATTAGATGCTGCAACTGCTACTGGTAGGGAAACAGGCAGGGGTGAAACTGAGCCGGTACGACGTAGCAGTAAGAAGCCGGTACCGGCCCGTATGCAGCCCGCATTAAAGCCTCCTCTGTCAGTGCCCTTTTTAAATCACTGCCGGGGGCAAGGTAGCAGTGCGGATGGGCTGGCTGGGGGAGGCTGACCCCCACAGCCTCGCCCCTGAGGCCTGGCCCCCAGAATTGGTAAGAACTTATTATTACTTTTGCCCCTGGAAACAGGTATATTTATTTTTTCCTAGATATGCATAGGTTATGATAAACAATCTTTAAGAAAGTCTATACAAACTCTTCTTACTCTCAAGATAACTTCAGTAACTGTCAAACTGGAATACAGCTCTGTTACTTACCTGAAACACTCTGGATTAGAATCTTCCCCGTACGTTGAATAGATTAAGTCAGAATCATCCTTGCTGATGTTTGCAAATGTGGAGTCATAGGTTGGAGCATAGGAACTGTAGGGCCCATAATTCAAGTATACCACTGTTGAATAATACAATATCACTAATTAGTCTTATCTTACATATGCACAATATCAGATTCTAACATTAAGAGTAACATTCAGCGTTGTAAAGTTGTCCCAAACAGGGAACCTTTAAGCAATGCGTTTCTTACAAGTTTTTACTAATTTGTTGTATCAATTTAATTCCAAGAGTTTCTTACATACAAACATTCTATCAACTATATCTGGTTAAAGCACTAGAAAATATATAGAAGTACAGTCCTGCACTGGCAGGGATACAGACTAGATGACTTAAAATGGATTTTCCATCCCATTTCTTCCCTTTGTAGAAGTTATTTGGTTTCTATGTGATATAGTCCCTACATAAAGCTGATTTCACCAAACATTAAGGTCATGATTTTCTAAAAAGCATAATGTAAATATTCATGTTATCACTGACTGTGCACAAATCTGTATTTCCATGTAGACTTTAAGGCCAGAAGGGACCATTATGATCATCTAGTTTGACCTTGTATACCCTGGAGGCCACAGAACCTCACCCATCCACTCCTGTAATAGACTCGTAACTTCTGGCTGAGTTACTGAAGTCCTCACATCATGGTTTAAAAAGTAGGAGAGAATCCACCGTTTACACTTGCAAGAGACCCAGCCCCCATGCTGCAGAGGAAGGCGAAAAACCTCCAGGGCCTCTGCCAATCTGCCCCAGAGGAAAATTCCTTCCCTACCTCAAATATGGTGATCAGTTAGACTCTGAGCATGTGGGCAAAACCAGCCAGCCAGACACCTGGGAAAGAATTTGTTGTAGTAACTCAGAGCCCTCCCCATCTAGTGTCCGATTACTGACCGAGATATTTGCTGCTATTAGTTGCAGATCAGCTATATGCCACAGTAGGCAGTCTCATCATACCATTCCCTCCATAAACTTATCAAGCTCAGTCTTGAAACAAGTTAGGTTTTTGCCCCATTGCTCCCCGTGGAAGGCCGTTCCAGAACTTCACTCCTCTGATAGTTAGAAACCTTCGGCTAATTTCAAGTCTAAACATGTTGATGGCCAGTTTATATCCATTTGTTCACGCTGGTGCTTAACTTAAATAACTTCTCTCCCTCTCTGGCATTTATCTGTCTGATATGATTGTTCTCTCTAAAAAATATCTCACTTCAGCCTCTATTTGGTCAAGCTAAACAAGCCAAGCTCTTTGAGTCGCCTCATAAGGTAGGTTTTCCATTCCTTGGATCATTCCAGTAGTCCTTCTCTGCACCTGTTCCAGTTTAAATTCACATCTCTTAAAAATGGGAGACCAGAACTGCACACAGTATTCCATACGAGGTCTCACCGGTGCCTTGTATAATGGTACTAACACTTTCCTATCTCTAATGGAAATACCTTGCCTGATGCATGCTAGGACTGCATTAGCCTTTTTCACAGCCACATCACATTGGCTGCTCATAGTCCCGTGATCAACCAATACACCCAGTACACGTGAAAAGGAACCACTGTGCTGACCTGACCATTTGCATCTGTGCATGTAAGTATGTACATTTTTGCATGTGCAGTTTAGAAAATATTTTAGATCTCCTTAAGTAGTTATTTGATAGATAATATATGGAGAAGATATGTAATATTCTGCTTCAAAGAACAAATGAGAATACTATGATTTAGCTCTAACAGCTGCATAAAACCCTGCAAAAGCTATTTGGTTGGCTGTCGTGAGGTTTAAATACCTAGCTTAGAGGAGCGACTGCTGTTTTTAAGAAAATAAAGGTTTAAAGAAAATATGTAGCATTCACCTGGAGTAACTTTGTTCCTTTTGTCTTCTTTGAACCCCTGTAATGTATTAACTCCTGACTGTAGTCTTCCAGCTGTCATACCTAACTTCACTGGGCTGTAACCTGGTTCTACAATACAGCACATCACAACACAGAAGTCACCAAGGAATAGTTAACAACATTAAACAGATGCAAAATGTTCAACTTAACATGGGAGTTCAGTGCACAAATTCTGTCAGTCTGCAATTTCCAAAGATTTAAGTTCAAACTATATAGATACCAAAAAAATAAATCAGGTGTTCTCAAAATTGCATTAGCTCCCTGTTTCAGTGAGGCCATTATGGACAGCTACACCACTGCAAAAATTTAAGACAGACCAACCCAAATAAGACCAGTCTCTGATTATGTATTTAATGTTAAATATGTTTAAACAAACATGAATATATTTACCAGTAATACCAGAAAGAGTTACTGAGTAAACTAATACCACCTTCCGTGGAAAATTCATTGCTAATAAAAAAGTTCTTTTCCTCCTCCCCAAGCTACACTAGCTGACATAACATAGAAGAAGAATTCACATGGAATATAACAGAACTTGGACCCGAATTCTTCACTCTTGACAAGTTCTGCTTGATGCAGAAACCAGGGGAGAGGAAGGGACAGCTTTGTCATCTTTATACTTCCTCCCATTCTGTGGCTAGCCAGGGACTAGTGGAGCACTGGCACAAGGTGGAAATAGCTAAAAACTCTATCCATGACCCCTTTCAGCTGGAAATGCTCCCTAAACCACATGGCAGGGAGGGGAATGGCACTGCACAACTAAGTGCAGGGTCTACACTATAGCGAGGATCAATGATCTGAGATCGATCCACTCGCCAAATTGACTGCAGATCACTCTCCAGGTGGTCCCTGTACTCTACCCCCGATGAGAAGAGTAAGGTAAGTCAACGGGAGATTTTCTCCTGTTGACCCCCTGCGGTAACTTGACCTAAGATACATCAACTCAAGCTACTTTATTCATGTAGCTAGAGTTGCGTAGCATAAGTAGACTTACTGTGGTAGTGTAGACATAGCCTAAGTTATCCAAGGATTCCCTAATGGCTTGTGCCAGCAGGTTTGCAGTTCCTCTACACCAATGGAGACGTATATAATTGATGGCAGCTGAAGCACACACCAAGAGTGGGTCTAGCAATTGATAATTAACATGCTCAAGAGCCAAACATACCTCCTGCATTAGGGTCAAATGGATTAAGAAGTCCCAGTGTTGTTGTACCGTCTGGTTTTCTTCTTTCAAACTCACACTGAAATCAAATTAAATTATTATAAACATTTGATTTTACAAACAACTTTGGATTCATAATATCTGAACTGATAGGAACTTAGTTTTTAAGAGTTTTATACGGTATTATAGGGAAAAATTTCAGTGATG
Organism: Chelonoidis abingdonii; assembly: GCF_003597395.2. Lineage (NCBI taxonomy): Eukaryota > Metazoa > Chordata > Testudines > Testudinidae > Chelonoidis > Chelonoidis abingdonii. The sequence goes on along the minus strand of NC_133787.1, from coordinate 15,874,886 downwards.
AAGGGAGGAGTATTAAGAGATTAGATCTGACCCACAAACGTAAATGTTACAGTAGCTTTGTTACTCTTACGCTTATTCTTCAGTTGATACCTTCACAGCTGGCCTAAACCCAATCATTTAAATGGTAAATGTCAAAATTCATCAGGCTTTAAAAAAAAAGTCTACAATTTGTAACTGCCCCAGTTACCAATTTGTGAAAATTTCTAATTTCATTATTAACAGGGCAAATAGAAATTATTGTTGTGAAAGATTGAACAGATTTATTGTGTTAGATATGACTGAATGAAAAAGAGCTCTGTATAGCTCAAAAGTTTTTCTCCTTCATCAACAAGGTACAAGGGAATAATATATCTCGGAGGCTGCATTCAAATATTTGGTCTCAAATGAAATGGGCCTGTTTGTGTTAGTCTAGTGTCTTTAACATGTGTCTGCAGCACAAGATCCCTGTATCACTGGATACAGTTAGTAGTCTTTGCTTAGAATGGACTGTTCTGAAACAATGTTTTCTGCATGCTATGATTAAAATGTTTTGACGTTCTGCACTGTACAATTTACTATAAACTTCAAGTGACTCAAAATGTAATCTTTGATTAAAACTATTTCTACCAGTATTGCATGACTGAGCTCTAAAATTCATTCAAAATTTTATTTCAACTGAAGTTAAGAAGCGTAAAGGCCAACAGTAGAGATCTTGTTTAGTTCATCAAGTTCAGTAAATATTCAGCTAAAAAGTACTTTTTTCAGCTTCCTGTGTTTAAAATGTTAGATTCGAATCAAGATTAAACACGAGTAAAACTCCATGCAAATTATAACACTGTTACACCCAAAATTTCAAATGCTACACAACGTTAAATGGACATTTCCCAAAAAGTAAACAAATTGGTTTCCAAATCTACCCAACTATTCACCTGACTGTTCACAAGTCTTCTTGTTAACTTTCCTCCAGATTCTCTAATGATACGATCAATCTGCTCCTGTTCCCTTTCTAAGTTGTTATTCCTTAATTTTTCTTCAAGTAGATCTTTGTCTTTCCTGCAAATAAATACAGTTTCTCACATTATCTGACTTAAACTAGCAAAGTCACTGAATCATAAATATTGGCAAAGGTTCAATGGAGAAACAGTCTCATGTGTCAGACCATTACACCATCGGTTTAGAATGTCGAGCACCTGGTATGTACAAAAGGAATCCAGTCTGAGCAGGTTTAAACAGGAGAAAATGTGCATTAGGAAGCTGTGTCTATAAGTAAAGATGGTTGGTAATTTTTCGCCAAAATGTTTTTTTCACTCAAAAATGCCAGTACATCAAAACTGAAACGGTTTGCAGGAAAGAGTCCGTTTTGACACATTTTCCATTTTGAAAAAAATGGTAAGTTTCAAAAATTGTCAAGTGGCCCATTTTGACATTTTCAAAATGAGAAATGTTAGTTTGGTTTGGATTGAATTACTTTGTTTTGAAATTGAATTTATATTAAAGTTAAGAAAAGTCAGAATTAAAACAAAATGTTTTGATTGATCCAAAATGGAATTTTTTTCAGGTTGTTGGATTGTAAAAAATGTTGAGATTGATTCTGTCATGATTCAGGATGGAAAATTTTCGAAATCTCAAATTCTTGCTGGATGGGAATACTTTTTCCCGCCCAGCTCTATCTAAAAGCCAGAGAATGGACTTATGCAAATAATTTGGTTCTCCGTGTGCTGGTCTCTCTACAGCTGTCTTCACGCATGGGTTTCTCCAGTTAGAGATTTGTCAGTTGGGGGCACTGCCATGTTTTACAGTTGCATTCCCATAAACGAAAAAGAATAGTTTTGGTACATTTATTAAAACAGTTTAAACTCTGATTTGCTGGAGCTATATTGTCATATCTTGAGTACCAACATTCAGAAGAACGAAGCCACAGCTTGGCAAATATTTAAGTATTTGAGGATATTTCAGTATGGCAGAACTGTTGCTGTTACACGCATCCTATGCAGCGTTTAAGACATATCTGACAGCAAAAATAGCTAGTAGTTGCCAGCTGAAATTCTCAAGAGACTACATTTTGTAAAGTGCTTCAAAACGTTGAAAAGTCATATTTGCCAGCTTGCACCAAACTGGCATTACTTGAGAGTGAGAACAATTACACAGACACACAAAAAACCCTGCAAAAACTCTTGAAATGAGTTAGTCTTCGTGCAGAATTACCCTGATAATGCAAAATGAAGACCTTTTACAAAATGAAAAAAATACATTCATTATTATTTTGGCCAAAGGAAAGGGCTAGAAAAAAAAAGGAATGGAGGAAAAAACACAAGTAATTTCTAGGAGTCTAAGAATCACAGTTTCTTCATCCATAAACCGTGCCAGAAATGCAACAGGCCATGTCCACTGCTGTCTAAGAACAGTTTCTTTCAATAGAATTAGAGTGGGTAACTTTAAATCATTACTTAAACAATACTTTACTTTTTATGCTCCTTGTTGGGGGTTTTGAATGCTTTGATGTCAGCTTCCATAGAGTCTTCTTTGTCTTTCCCAAGAAGATTGTCATCCTCACCATTTGCTTGTAATTCCATCTTATCTTTTTGCTTTCTGCTCTGCTGCAGGTCTGCCATGAAATCGATACTCTGTTTTAGGCTCTGTATTCTCTCCTAAAAATATACAAGGGATATTTTCATTTCACATCTACACTTAATTCTTTCATAACTTGTTCACAAAGATTTCAGTTAAATGCTTTTCTTTCAACACTATCAACTAGAGAAGCCAACTTGGGTCATTAGATGGTTAATAGATTAATATGGACACTGTATTTAAAAGGTGATCGAGCAACAGTACTGAAGCATGATACTCAAAATAATGGAGTGAGACTCAATTCCAGTATAGCATTCAGTAGAGAAATATTACATTTTCACTAATTTACGTGGGATCCATATAATGAAAAACATGGAGAAAGGGGTCAAGAGGAAATGTGTACTTAAATGATATCGCTATTTACAGATGGCTGCAATTCTAGTAGCCACAAAAAGTTATCAGCTATAACAAGGTAACGCCTATGGCCAGTTAAATTTTATGTCAAGGTGTTTCTTTAAAATAATAGTCAATGTTAAGAGTGCTATTTTACTTATCATTATGTAGTGTTAGCAACTAGCCAAGAGCAGGTCTACACTAGAAAGTTTTACTGGCATAGTTGTGTTGGTTAGGAACATGGGGGGGAAACCCACCACCATCCCTACCAAACATAGCTGTGCTATGCTGGCAAAAGCCCTAGTGTAAATGCAGTTATAAAGAAGTTATTTTGCTCATATAGCTTATTCTGAGTGGGGAACTGGTTTAAGCTATTGAAGTAAGAGTTCTGTGTCTCCATTTTGGGACGACAGGCGTGACTATACAGCTCTTCTAATATATCTATACTCACAAACCCTTTTAAGTGTAACATTGAACATCCATCCCATGCATCATTAAAATAAACTGACATCTTAGTTCAGCATGGAGAAACCATCTTAAACATAGCTTAATCTTTTGCATATGAATCAAGAGCAGGATGTGTTGTTTTTTTTCCCAACAAGTTAATTTTGCAGGAATTTATGAAAGAAAACACAGCGAAGAAGCTGCTATTTAATGAACTCCTGAACATGATTGTAGAGGATGTTCTTATATGTAATTTCATGTTTTGTTATAAAGTAGCAAATTTTTATTAGTTCCATTCAAGAAACCAACCAGGAACTGTTACAGCCTTCAGAAAAATAAAATGATTCCACTCTCTCCACGCAACTATTTATGGGAGTGTGGAACACTTCTCCCAGTCTCCAAGGTGAACATTAAAGCAATAAAATGTTGTGCAGTTATGTCACTATAGCGTGAGTGTAACAGCTGGGTTTTGTAGACAAAGGGAAAGGGGATTTTTAGCAGTGACACATTTTGATGTTTCTATTTCCATCCTATTGCTAAGAGCTGAACAAGAACAGAGCAATTTTTCTTTTTAAATTTTCAGTAAGATGATGAATGCTTCCTGCGCAGGGTCGAGAAGGAGAAAACAAAGTAATGCAGGAAGGGTCGGGCTCTTGAGCAAGAAAATAGTGTTATTAAACTAAAAAATTGAAAACAATGAAGACAGCAGAATCAGCCACAGAGAGAGAGACTGCATAAAGGTGTTGAATTTCCTGGCTTTTGTTTGTTTCTCATCTTTAAACTTTTTTTGCTGTACACTGGAAGTCATAGTTTGTTCAGAACAAATCAAATGTTGTGACTTAACAGATGTACCATAAAACAGGTTTTAATCAGATTATATTTAAGAAAATCTCAAAATAGAATTTTTCTATCACTATTCCTTTAAGAAGCAATGTTATCCAGTGGATAGGGCACTAGACTAAGACTCAGGAAACCTACCACTAACCTGGTGCAACCTCAGGCAAATAACATCACTGCTTTGTGCCACTGTCTCTTATCCCACCCTTGGTTTATTTTGTCTATTAGACTGTAGACTCTTTAGGACAAGGACTGTTATTTTGTGTTTGTAAAGAATCCAGCAGAATGGTTCTCTGGTCTAGTGTGGAACCCATAGGCACCACTGTAAAACAAAAATTACTTTAGATACCTACAATTTGTAAAGGACTAAAATGATCTAATACTAAACTGAAAACACAAAGGCTATACTATTATTAATGTTCTCTGTAGACTATTTTAATTTATATCAGTACAGATTTCTATACTCCTATACTGAAGGCACATACCATCTGATCCATCTCTAATGTATCCGATACTGGATTTAATGTCTTAATATTTCATAGCTCCTAGTGACAAGGATGCAAAAAACCAACTCCTCCTTCCTATTTATAAGTTAAAGGGTGTATTTATATTCCCCTCCCCAGATGTTAGCAAAGGGTAGGTGGTCTGACTGCAAATGGTACAAGGAAATATCAGGGTAGGGATAGAGGGGAAGCAATAGTAGAGGTGTGAGCAGGTTTTGGGGAACGAACAATGGAAAGATTTTTTTTAAGTTTATTTTGCCTCTTACATCTCAAAATTTTCTTTAGAGCAGCAGTTCTCAAGCTATGGATTAGAACTCCAAAGTGGGTCATCATCCCATTTTAATAGCATCTCCAGGGCTGGCTTAGCCTTGCTGGTGCTCAGGGCCAGAGCCAAAGCCCGAGCTACAAAGCCTGAGTGCTTCAGCCCTGGGAAGCCAGGTTCAGGTTACAGGCTCCCTGCCCGGGGCTGAAGCCCTTGGGCTTTGGCCTCCTCACCCAGGGCAGCGGGGCTCGGGCAGATCAGGCTTCAGTTCCCTCTCCTGGGGTTGTGTAGTAATTTTTGTTATCGGAAGGGGGTCGCAGTTCAATGAAGTTTGAGGACCCCTGGTTTAAAGCAATCTGCAGAGATATCAAATTGTTTCACTGAATCCTGTGAAAAACATTTTTTCTAGCTCTCTCATCTTGTCTCCCACAAAATTATTGGTTAAAAGGGATATGTTACCATCACTCATGATGCTCTTTGACATCCTTTCCCCCCTTCCATATCCTACCCACTAGTGTCTGAATTTCTCTCCTTTCATGCTGCTTGTTAAGTCATCTTCCTGTCTTATCTCACTTTTGCTCTTTATTCCCCCTTTTTTTAAAGAAGCAAATAGCATTTTACATTGAAAGGCTACAGAGGAGAACCTGCGTGATTCTAACTGATTTCCTTTTGTGGTCACCTTTATATGTAAACAGCAAATGTGCTATTTTGGTTGTTGACATGAGATCTGAGGGAGGAAGGGCAACACTGTAGCTAGAGTAACTGCAAGATCCCATGGACTGTAGAAAACAGAGTATGAAATATTATCAATAGTTAAAATCAAATACATGTAGAGCGCTCCCTGCTGTAAATAAGGAATTCTCTCCTTTAACATGTATCAAGTTCAAGTTAATGGGTTGATATTTATTTTTTATGAAAAAGATTGGACATTACTTTGACAAGCGCACTTTGTAAATTAGAAGGGACAAGCAGTATCTCAGCACAAATGGTTTCCGAGTGTTTAAAATTTTTCATCCCTCTTTTATAGTGGTAAGTAGCTTTGGGAACTCTGTCTTCATCTAAATATAAAAGTGAAGTAGATACAAAGCAAAATAGCTTTTCCTAACTATTCTGTATTATATATAATAAAGGACAAAGTGCATTGCATCTAGAAGTATAAACAGGGGAGTAGGGAGATAACTTTAGCTCTGTATTGGTACTGCTGAGATTGATACTGGAATACTATACACTTCTGGTTTCCCCGTTTTAAAAAGGATATTGAAAAAAAATGGAGAAGGTAAAGGAGAGCGCCACAAAAATGATTCAAGAGCTGGAGAAAATGCCTAATAGTGAGACTTGCAAAGCTCAATCGGTTTACCTTTTAAAAAAAAAAAAAAAAAAAGTAAAAAAAGAGAAAAATGAGATGACTTGGTTATAGTATATAAGTACTTTTCCAGGGAGAAAACCGAGTACTAAGGGCTCATAGAGAAAGCACAACAAAAACTAGTGGCAGGAAGCTGAAGCCAGACAAACTTAAATTGGAAATAAGGCACAAATTTTTAACTGTGAGGGTAATTGACTCCTGGAACAAACAACCCAGGAAAATGTTGGATTTTCCATCTCTTGGAGTCTTCAGATCAAGACGGGATGCCTTTCTGGAAGTTATGCTTTAGTCAAACATAAGTTATTGGGCTCGATACAGGGATAACCTGGTGAAACTTAATGGACTGTGATATACAGAAGATCAGATTAAATGATGTTATAGTCCTTTCTGACCTTAAACTCTAAGAAAATAGATCTCATTTAAAAAAAAAAAAATGGATCCCACGTATTTCACAGCAAAAGCAAGACTTCTCAATAACTAAGTTTTGACCAACAAAATCAACATTTTCCCAGTATTTAGAATGTGTGTTCCATATACAAATTCCCTACAACTAGAGTGGCTTATGAGAAAATAGTAAACCGTTTTCACTAAAAAGTTATAATGAAGAAATTATGTCAAAGAAATACTATGGTTCCTTCCGCACTGTATCAGGCCCCAAATGACACATTTGGCACCCCTTTAAAATATTATTCTAGTCCATCTTGAAAACAAAGTTTGAGGATGTTAATGTAACTGTTAAAGTACAAAAAAAACCAAAACCAACTTCACTCTTTCATTGCACTTAACATCCATATATATATCTCAATGTGCTTTATAAAAGATGGTAACTATAGTTTCACCACTTTATACATGTGAAGATAGGTCAGTAATAAACCAGAAATAGAACCCAGCTCTTAACTACAAGTCCAGAGCCCTATCCACTACTCCTTAATGTTATTCATTTACTATAAACCAAAAACCAAATAAAATCAGATTGAGTGCAGCCTGTTCTATTTCTCAATTAAAGACAAAAAAAAACAAACTAAACAAAATTTTATTTAAATTTTTCATTACCTGGCTAAGTATTTTCATCCCTGAGTGCAGTAGTTTCTTTGCAGCTTTATAATAAATAGTCTCTGGTTTGTTGTAGATCATGGCATTAGTGCACATCAATCTGAAGTTGTCCTGTACAAAAAAAAATTAATGAATTTTGAATGAGAGTTAAGTTAGATCATACAGGATGCTATACTAAAATAACTGGCTGCAATACAAGTGGTGTCTTGAGTTGAAGGTAACAAACAAATAACTTCAAAAAAAGCCTGTTGCAATGTCAAAGATATTTAAGTAATTCAATATGAAAAATACACCTCTATCCTGATATAATGCTGTCCTCGGGAGCCAAAAAAATCTCACTACATTATAGGTGAAACCGCATTATATCAAACTTGCTTTGATCCACCGGAGCGCACTGCCCCCCCGCCCCACCCCAGAGCACTGTTTTACCACATTATATTTGAATTCATGTTATATCGGGTCGCGTTATATTGGGGTAGAGGTGTATTAAGGTCAAACTTTTCAGAACACATGCACAGATTGTCTAGATACATATGTTGACACCTACATAAGCTGATAAGATTTGTTGGGTGCTCAGGCCTTCTGAAAAAAAATCAGGTCATTTAAGTACTTACTTATCGATGTAGGTCTCCATTTTTAAAAATCTTGGTTCAAATCCTTAAAACAGAGTTTTAAAAGATATGAATACTTGACTGAATTGCACTTAGTCATTAAGGTGTCAGCTGTGTCTCACTAGTATTTTAATGCGAAAAAGAAATACAGAATCCTAAGCTTCAGCAAAGGGTATCCAAAAGACTGTCTAACAAAGGATGAACTATGTCAGACTTTCTCTTCATAGATGTGCTAGACCTCCCATTCAACCTTCTACACAGAATGTCAAAGTTGAAATGAAAACTGAAGTTTTGGCACAAAATATCTTCCACTATGAATCAGTGCAGTTGTGTGTGAAAGGCTCAAAAAGGCAGGGAGAAATAGATTCTGTAGATCTATGCCCCAGACTAATCTGAAGCAGCTGAAACAGCAAAGGAACGTTTTCTTCAGCTTCAAAGCTCCGAGTGAGAACATATGTTTTGGAAAAAAAATTAAAAGTTAACAATAATCCAGATATTAGCTGCACAAATTGCAAACATGTTATAGTCAGAAATTGCAACTGAGGGCCCCATTTAAACGCAGTCAGGCAGGTGAAGGGCTACAGAGTATGTCTTCCTACCAATGAGCAAATGGTATTCTGTTCCATTACAAAAGTAAAACATATTATGCTACACTGAACGTGACAGTGATTCTGCCTATATTGTTTCCACATCCTGATGAATAAAAGATGTTTTATAGCCTCACAGTTTTCCAGGAAAGGGGCACAAACTAGAAAGTTAGCAGATCTTAAAAGGCGACACGTAGTTCAGAGTTTTAGAACCCAAGCTTGCATTCCTCATTCACCCTAAACTGCTGGGAGTTTTGGTGTACACGGAATACATGATCATGCCCTGAGGGCTCAATTTTGTCAAATTTAGCTTCTATGACTTTTGGCTCCTGGAAACTAATTACACTTCTTCAGAGGAAATCCTCTTTGGCAGAACAGGAGCACTGAAGAAACATCATAGCATTGCAGCCTCTTCCCTAGAGATGGGTTCAACTTTACTCATCCTAGTTATGTCAGAGTTGTGGCTGTTATCTGTCCCAGGTGTTTTGGATCACTGATATTCTTTGGGGGTGATCCTATGTTCCACAAGCAATTATTCTGGGACATTTACAAATGCCCAATTTACTCTGAGAAGCCACGAACTATCAGTATGCCAGTGTGACCCCCGAGTTTAACATGGATTGTCAGAAGTAGCATCTTTAACCAATTTCTTGATAACAGTGAATTCCATTAGCACGAGAGTTCCCCATATATACCAGCAAAAGGGTAGGTTCTTCTCTAACTCACTAGACATCTTCAAAGGCACCAAGGCCTGCGGACTGGAACTCATCTCTTCCTGAGATGACAGGTTTGTTCTTGAGGCCAAAGCAATTTGACAGACATTTAACTACCTCTTTATTATTAATGGGAAGGAAAAAGCAATGCCAGGCATAGACAGCTTTCCCTGAAGATCATACAGTTGTATTTGTCAGACAGAAAACAGCAGTAAAAGGGCCATATGTGTATTATGCTTTTTTTGGTTTTTTTAAGACTTGCCATTTCGGGGGTGGGGAGGGGAGGGGAGTGGGAAATCTGATGGAGTAGTAACAGGTAGGCAAGGATGACAAGTTCATTCATCTCCATCCTTACATTTTCTGGTTATATGCAGTCCATTGTAAATTTTGCAGTTTTATTCTGAAATAAAGACATTAAAAGGTTTTCTACTGGACTTGCACATTGTATTGTTTAGGAGCATAAGACTATATTTTGGGCTGAGATAAGGTGGGTGATTTAATATCTTTTACTGGAGAAACTTCTGTTGGAGAGAGAGAGAAAAAAACTTTCGAGTCACACGAGTTCTTCAGTTTTGGTACTCGAATTACCTTTCCCCAATAAAAGATATTACCTCACGTCTTCTCTCTAATATCCTGAGACCAAGATGGCTATAACTATATTAGATATTTTGGGTTCTGGAGGAGCTGTAAATATTTAACCCAATTAGCACAATTCTGAAAATTCACTGGGTTACATCCTACAAGCAAGCAGTAGACATAGAAGGGAAAAAAAAATTCCACTCAGACCAATAGGAAATCATTCATGAAACTGGATTCCAGTTATACCATATTAAAATATATATAACTTGTTTATATTTGTATTCTAACCAATACTATACATTTGTTTTTGCCATCCAGTTTTTTTTTATTTTCAGAACTTGCTTGCTTACAAGGTCAACAGAAAATATTGCTAAAGTCACATGTGCTGATTTCCGCCAATTCCATATATTCATAGAATATGAACATTTAAGGAAATGTGAATAAAAGGGAACAATCCCGTACAATGCAATTGCTTGTATCTCCACGCGTCATCATTTAATCCCTCTCTGTAGCAAAAATATAAAACTTTTAAGCACCTTTAATTCTTCTATGGATTGGTAGCCATTGTTCTTGATCTTCTCTTTCATGGTACTAAAATCCATTGGGTGTTTAATGATCATGGAGTAGCCGGGAGCAATAAAGTCAGTCACAGGAAATGAAAAGAAGGCATTTGGATCCTTTCTGTTAAGATATGAAAAGACGTGCTCTTTATATTTTATTTTTATAACAAAGAACATATTGAGCTTGGAATTAAATAGAAGAGAAGACTAAGTTAGATATACTGTATATCTAACTCTGAGTCTGGAAGAGTGGGAGAGAAGCTGAGAATTTAGGGAGGCTAACAAAGCTAGCTCTTTAACCTGATACTCCGTCATCTTCATATTTGTATGCCAGGCACACACAGTGAACCTCTCCCCCAAATTCAGAGAGTTAGCTGGAGGATTTATGCTTGATTTGGTCCTTCCTGTAAAACTGTAAAAAACACCCAACCCCTCTCCCTCCATCACCTGGGAATCTGAATCTCTTAATTCAAAAGATGATCGCTGTATGCTTTAGAGAGCTATTAATTTGTATGTGCATTTACCTTTTTACTTTAAAGATTGAGACTATACAAATTCATATTCAGTTAGATGAGGTTGCAATTTTGACAGAACGCTAATTAAAAATTTTTGCATTTCTCCGAAAGCAAATATTTTATGACATACAAGGGACACATTTCTGTTGTGTTCAGTATATTTGCCATGCTGTTTCATTTTAATCTTTAAAACTTAATAATTAGAGGTATTAAAAGAAAGTGCAAGTGCAAGTGCAAGTCTGAAGAGAAATTACCAAACACTATGACATTCTGCTATTGGTAGTTAAGTTTATAAAATAGTCCTGTAAGTTCCCTTCACTTTTGATTTGTACGCAGCTGTAACCCTAGAATGTATAGGTAATACTACCAACAAAAAGAAGTTCACTGTCAATTTATGTCTTCTTTATAGAATACCCTAAAAATTGCCAATGAAAGCAAATATAATGCTGACATCTGAATGCTTGCCAGTTTGTAGTTCTGCTGCTGCTGCCAGGCAAAATATTTATCAAGCACTTTAAAATTAACAAAGCTTGTTAAGAGGCCACATAGCTTAAACATTTTCAGAGCTGCTATACCCTTTAGCAACTAATGTTTTGAATTTCCATTTCATAGTCCTGATAGAGCAAGTACTCACCTCTGCAGCTGTCTAACGAGTTGATTCAAAGCTTCTTGAAGTGGTGTTTGTTCCACTTCTACGGGGGGAAAAAGTAAGATGTGGAAAAAAGGAAACAACTACAAAAAAATTGAAACCCTCCACCCCAAGATCATCATCTGATTTTACAAAACTGCTGTACGTTAGAGGATTCTGTCAAATATTAAGTTTACTGCCCTAAATGCACCACAGCAAAGAGACTAAGGGGTTACCCTTCTAATTTGCCTTATTAAACATTGGAGTGATGCCTGTATATAAGCAATGAGTCTCACTTTGAAAATGCCACCATAGTAGCAGTATTTCAAAGTTCAGCTATTTTTGGATAGTATCAAAGGTCAAGTCATTTGATATGAAGATAAGAACAGGTAAAACATTCTCAATTCAAGAAAATACTAGCCATCTTTTACAGGACATTATTTTTAAGGAATCAATTTCAGCTTTTAAAGCATCTCAACAAAACCAATTAATTCTTAATTATTTCTACCTTCTTGTTTTGCTAAACTACTCGCCAGTGGTTTCTCTGGTGGCAATTCCAGTCTCACAGGAGTCTGACATTTCAGTTCTCTTTCTCCCTCACTTTCAGCATGTTCCCGATCTCGCTTCTTTTTATCTTCCTAGAAAGAGAAAGATAAGCAATTTCAGTGAGGCTGTAGAAACTGCATTATTGTTGGCTAACTAATGCTTTGTTCAGATTATTTAAGATGGGAAACAAAGGACAGGAATGTCAAGATTTCACGTTTCTAAAGGCACTGTCTCCACCTGCTGGAAGATAGAGTAATTCAGATAGCAGAATAACTACCATTTAAAGAGAGTCTTTTTACATGGTATTTGTGATAGAATTGAGATTTTTACAGAGTGACAGGAGAAACTTCATATACAGAGAATTCTGCCCAGAGTACCCCCGCCCCACAAAAAACAACCAAACCTTCACGATTTAACTGTTCTCTTACATCTTACTGACTTAGATATTTGGGCAAGGTGAAGATTTTAACACTGAAGTACATAATGTAACAGTAACTACCTTTACTTTTCTCTTTCTTTTTTCTTTTTCCTCTCCAGGAATCTGTTTTTCTCCTTTCTTTCTCTTTTTCCTTTTCCTGTCTTTGTGTTTTTCATGTTCAGTTTTGTCTTCGTAGAGGCCGGAATCATGTCCTGAGCTTCCAGTAGAGAGTTCAGTGACTTCATTTCCTCCAACTTTTAGTACCAGCTTTAAGGGTTTTTCTACATATTCTTAAAGCATCAATGCAATGAGAAATATGATTAAAGCATAGAAATCAGAGAACATACTCTTATTTAGTCAATTTGGATAGTGTTCCAATGTTTCTTTCTGACATTACAAAACTACTCCTGAACAAGTCTATAATTAATCAACATAAAATTAAATTAGAATCTGTCAAATTCAGTATATGGACCAAGGCTAATCAAAGCTCATGTCCAATGGCTTCTATGAGAATCAGTTTACACCAGGAATGACCTCCTCCCCATCCAGAATTGCACAGTTGTCTAAGACATTGTGGATGTTTTCCCCTTTCCCATACTCACTAGGTGTTGGCTACTGACAAAGGCAAACTAGATCCTGGGAAACAGATGATCGGATCCAATTGGTAAAGCTGGCACTCCTATCGGTCTTTATTAAAATTGTTACACTTCATCCAAATTAGGCTAAATCAAAAATAGTTCCAGATGAAACTTACTACAGTGTTTTAAAGCAGAATCATTTTCAGATAACAAGTTCCAAAACAAAAATGCGTTTTGTCCTGAGTCTAAGTCCACTGAAGTCCCAGGGCAGACCTCCCCGCAATTTCAATTGGAGTGAAGGCACTTAGGCCCAGATCAAAAGTAGTCAGGCACCTCTCTCACCTTATTTCCAAGTGGTTTTCTTTCCTATCTCTTCAGTGTGAGTCTCTACAACTAAGGGTATGTCTACACTACGCTCCCTATAGCGGCACAGTGCCACTAGAGCAGTGCCATTGACAGGTACGTGCCATAGCCGCTCTTTGTCAGCAGGAGAGAGCTCTCCTGACAACAAAATAAAACCACCCGCAACGAGGGTTAGTAGCTTTGTTGGAGGGAGAGCATCTTTTCCTTGGTAAAGCTTTTGTTGGTCAGGGTGTGTTTTTTCACACCTCTGACCGACAAAAGTTTTACTGATGGAAGTATTGGTGGAGGCATAACCTTAAAACTTAATTTTATTAAGAGGATAAAAAAAAGTGAACAGTACACACTTTAAGCACAGACGTTTCTGGTTATCAGGGAATAACGTACAGATTATCAAGGGCGCAAGGTTTGGGCTAAGATTGGGTGGCATAAGGAATACATAATCTACAATATCCCCGATTGGGGGTAAAAGGTTGATGAATCAAAGTACAGACATTGAGATATATTGGTATGAAGTTCGTAAAGTGGCTATGTTCGAGTGTGGAGTATGAGTGGATATGAGGAGGAGGATGGAATGACCCTCATTTGGTGAGATTTAACGTTCAGGGAGTTTATGGTTCCAGTTCATATGATCCAACAGAGAAAGTCTCTTGGTCCCTTTCTCGTAGTCGAAGAACGATATCACTCTGACTCACGCCTCCTGATACTGTCAGTGGCCGGTGATGTGCTCGATGTAGATGACCCTGGACCATCGGATGGTGTCTGAGACCATGAGGTGCCGCATGAACTGTGCGTAGCATTGACCGATCCTGCAGGTCTGCAGCACACGCTCATTGCAGGGGTCCCAGGCGCCCATGGCTCCACTTGCTGGTCAACTCAAAGGCTTTACCCTGGTCCGGTTTATGCTTCAGGATTTCCACGTACAGTGAGTGGATGGCAGCTTCAGGGTCCTCTCCAACAAGCCCCTGGCACTCAGGGTGACGATGGTGGTGTCGCTGGGACTGATCTGCAGCACCCAGACTCCCAGCTCCTGGTGCTCCTCGCACCACTCCCAGTGGCAACCGATGTGCTTCCCCAGGCAACACATGTTCTTGCGAGTGCGGGACCACAGTGAAGCGATGTCATGCCTGTCCTGTCCGAATTCCCCAGCCAGGGAGCCACTCAGGAAGGTGGCAATGTCTTGGTTGGAGTTGGCTCTGCCAAGCTGCTTCTCTGTCACGTCATGCAGGGCGTTAGCCGCGATGTTCCTTACCATGGCATCGGGGCACATCAGCAGGCAGAAGGCATGAGTGATCACCGTGACGTCGCACAGATCATCCACGCGGGGGATGCTGGCGCCACCATGCCTGTGGGCAATGTAGACCAGTTCATTGCTGGCTTTCTGGGGAAGGAACAGCCACTTCTTCGCCAGCTGCCGGATGATCTTGTCTGCCTTGTTGAGGGGCACCTTTGCCACGGCGGATCCCCTTAGGGTGAACGAGATTCATGGGATCAAGAAGGTGTTCAGTGCATTTATCTTCTGCCACGGTGCCAGCAGGGAGGCGTCAATCTTGGTGGCATCCTGCAAGATCTCTTGGATGGTGTCCTCGGGTGTCTGCCGGACACGGAAACCTGTTGGCGTGCCCAGGTGCTGGCATGCCTGCCCCTCTGCCAGAGAGATGACGGGCTGACCCTGGATCTGGAACCCTGTTGCCTGCACTGAGTCCCTTTTGCTGCTGTCAATGTGCAGAGTTGCGCACTTCTTCACACTGAAGCGGAGCCCCATCCAGTCGGCAGCTCAGCTGGTGGCGTCTAGCATACCTTGGAGGCTCTCTGGGTTGTCCACGGTCAGGACCCAGGTTGTCCGCATAAGCCAGGAGGCTTCAACCTCCACAGTGAGAGGGTGAGCAATCTGGGCCGTTGGAGATAACTCGCAGCAACGGCTCCATGGCGAGGTTAAAGATGATGGGTCTGGGGCGACAGCGCTGCTTTACTCCGCTCCGGATCAGGATCTTGGCAGTCTCCCCTTTGATCGATCGGATGGTGGTACTGCACCCCTCGTACAGCTCTTGGATCACATGAAGGAAGTTCTCTGGCATCCTGAACTCCTGGAGCATGGCAAAGATGTGGTGGTGGGACATGGACCCAAAGGCGTTAGCCAGGTCGAGCCACAGTACCGCGCACTGCCTCCACGCCCTTCTGGCCATTTGGATGGTAGTTTGGAGGATGAAGTTGTGTTCATGGCAGCCCTCGCAGGACATGAAGCCTTTCTGGATGGAGCTGATGGCTCCCCCGCTCACTGACCAGTCCATGATCCTCGATGCCAGGCAGCTGACATACAGCTTGTACATCATGGAGCAGAGGGAGATGGGTCTCCAGTAGCTGGGGTCATCCCGCTCACTCTCCTTGTACACCAGTACAGTCATGGCCTTCTTCCAGGAGCTGGGAGTCCAGCAGAACCGCTTGCACTGGTTGAAGAGTGTGGCGAGGACCAGGCAGCCAGGGTCTCGCTTTTTCAGGAGGCTGAAGGGGATGCTGTCTTTCCCAGAAGCTGTGTTTTTTGTTTTTGAGAGTCTGACCGTCACTTCCTTGGGTGTATAGTCAGTCTCCAGAACACCTGCGTCACTGACACAGGATGGGGGTGGAGGCACTCTGGGCGCTGTGTGTCGTTCTAGGCTATGCGGTCAAATACGTCATGGAAGTAGCTGTACAGACACTCAGATCGGATTGTGCAGTAGGACAAGGGCCCAGCTAGGATTTCCCTCCTGACCATGGAATGGTTCGCCTGGTACAGTTTCTGGATCCTGGAAGCCATTGCTGGATTGTAGCGGTGGCTGGCATTTCTACTTCTGGCTCCCCTAGTGGTGGTGGTGTGATCTGGAACAGGCATTCTGCGGGCAGGCGGGGTGTTCTCCTGATTCAAACTCCTCCTGGGAGCAATTTCCACTGACAGCTCTCGGGTGAGCCTGTCTACGAGGAGGTCAATGTCATCAAAGGAAGCTGCCGCTTGTAGCTCCTCAGTCCAGGCAGTCTGCCATGCTGTGGCAGCCCTCACCATCGGCTGCTGGTCCTCAGGGTCCTCGACCTCATCTGGTGCAGGCTTTGAGCCTGCTGTGTGGTCTGCCTGCTGTCTCTCCCATGAGTCAGGTTCCCTTCGGTTGGGTACTGGGGTAGGATCTCTGGCAGGATGGTAGCGTTGCTAGTAGTCAGACAGATGCCTGGCTCGGGGGTTACTGGGACATCACTGGTCCTTCTACGAGTGGCTGCTGCCTGGGCAGCTGCTGCTGGAGCG
Organism: Chelonoidis abingdonii; assembly: GCF_003597395.2. NCBI lineage: Eukaryota > Metazoa > Chordata > Testudines > Testudinidae > Chelonoidis > Chelonoidis abingdonii. Next base: position 15,858,118 of record NC_133787.1, on the reverse strand, counting down.
TGAGATCTCCCCGCAGGCAGTGCCGCAGGATGGACTTGGGGGCCGTGCTGGTCTGTCTGGCGATGAAGGCCTGGTGCTTTGGTGTAGTGGCGGGGCTGGTTCCTCCAGTGACTGCTGGAGTTTGTAGGGTGGTCTGGGGTGTGGCGCTGGCTCCTCCGGCTGCTGGAGCTGGCAGGGCGGTCCGAGGGGGCGGCGCTGGCTCCTCCGGCTGCTGGAGCTGGCAGGGCGGTCCGAGGGGGCGGCGCTGGCTCCTCCAGCAACAGTGACTTGCTGGTTTTAGATTTTGAATTTGAAACACTTATGCAAGGGGGGGCGCTGATCCTTCTGGGGACAGGGACGTGCTGGACAGGTGGTCAGACGTCTTAGTATGGATTTCTGCTTGGCGATATGTGAGGGTGAGACAGGCCGCCTGCTGACGAGGACCTGGGAGATGTTCCCTAAGGCAGCAGGTACCTTCTCGATCGCATCTCGTTCCGCTGGCCTGGTGACGGGGGCAGGCTTCTAGATGGCAGCTTGCATGGTTGGCTTTCTCCATTGAGGCTCAGGAGCAGCGGGACGGCATGCAGCGGGAGGGCTGGGAGCTGGGGCAGAAGACTGTGTTGTTCCCTTGAGGCATTTCTTGCAGGTAACTTGGTGGGTCTTGCATTGCTTCTGCATCTCAAAGGGCAGGCTACAGAGGGCACAGCTGAAGATGACCTGCTTGTTGTGGCATCTCTTCAGGTGCCTGGTGATACAACTGAGGAGGTGGAAGCTTCGGGGCGGGGAGCAGATGGGGAAGATGAGCACATCTGCAGCGAGAGGATACTGCAGGCAGATGGTGTCCTCATTACCTTGCAGTGAGGGACAACCAACAGCCTCGGCAGAATCGCTGGCTGGTTCTTCCTGGTGTCGACGGGTGGGGTCGAGAGGTCCGGCTAGGTGAGCATCCAGAAAGGTACTGGGGTCCCTCTGGGTGGTGTCTGAGGCCAGGCAGGCATCCAGCGAGGCGCTGGTGACCCTTTGGATGGTCTCTGGAAAGATGCTGGTCCCGTCTGCGGAGATTCCTCCCTGGATAGTGTGCAGAGCAGGGAGTGCACCATCACTGTCAGGGTCCTGGGCAGCTGGGGCAGTGGTCGTGTTGGAGCACCTTGCAGCTGGAGGGCTGTTTCTTGGTGGCTGCTGGAGAGTGGAGGGGCTGTCCACTGGCGGCTGCTGCTGCTGGGGAATGGGGTGGATGTTCCTTCTGGTTGTGATGTCCTGACAGACCGGCCTTAGGATGCAGGATCTTTCTGGAGCAGCATTTCAGGCAAGATCCTTTGAGGAAGCACCATTCTCTCTCTTCATGCTGCTGGTCTGCGATGTCCTGGAGGCGCCAAGGACCTTCTTTGTTGTCATTGTTTGAGAGACCTTCTGCGGAGCAGCAACAGAGGGGTTACAAGTGCAGCTGGCAGTATCTCAGGAGCAGAGAGAGAATTTTCTTCCAAAGTGTCAGCAGAGAAATACATCTTCAAAGCAGCATCGATTTTTTTCAAGAATGGCAGCAGGAGAATCCATCTTCAGAGCAGGTGTTGCATATGTCCATCAAAAGAAATTAAACTGATAAGAACAGATAGTACACTTGATCTGAGCTACAGTAGTGCAGCTGCTTCAGCAGAGACATTACATACCACTGTACTGCTTAGGCATAGACACTACCTACACCAACGGGGAGGGTGGGAAGGCGGGGGGGAATAAGAAGGTTCTCTCACTGGTGTAGGTAGTCCACCTCCCCAAGCAGCACTAACTAGGTCAATGGAAGAAAGTTTTTATATTGTCCCTATTCAATGCCCACTGTTTGCGACCCTCCAAAAAGGTTATGATGTACATGTTCTCAATCTGGACAGGTAACTAACTTCCTATGTCTCAGAACAACTTGGTGGCACAAACAGTCTGCTCTTAACAAAACCAGGCCATCTACACTTCTGAGCTGTCTAACCTAATATACAACACATGGATAGTCTGTTCCCGATATTTCTTCAAGGACCTTTAACAGAAATCCAGATCTTTTGTACCCAGCCACCCAGAACTCCAGAGGTAACATGCACTGAACACAGGACCCAAAACCTATCTGCAATGTGGAGCCTCAATGAATCCACTGACCATAAAGAACAGAGCAGCCACCCCAGTATCTCCCCCCTCGCAAAAACACTCCCCCACCTCCCCTCTTACCACCCCACCAAACTCCCCATCTCCCTTCCCCCAACTTACTATCCCTCCCATACACACTCGCCATCTCCCCTCCTCCCGTTACTACCCCCTACTTCCCACAAACTCACTCCCCGTCTCCTTTCCCGCTGACTTACTATCCCTCCCCTCCCCTCATCTCATCTCCCTTCCCCCCAGCTACTACCTCCTACTCCCCACAAACCCACTCCCCTCCCCCCAGTTACTATCCCTCTTCCCCACACTCCCCTTCTCCCCTACAAACCCACTCCCCATCTCCCCTCCCCCCAACTTACTATCCTTCCCCCACCCACTCCCCATCTCCCCTCCCCCCAACTTACTACCTCCTAGTCCCCCCAAACCCACTACCCCTCTTCCTCCCCAGCTACTACCTCCCCTAAAACCTCCCCAATCCACTCCCCCTCCCCCCAGTTACATCCCTCTTCCCATCACTCCCTTCTTCCCCTACAAACCCACTCCCCATCTCCCCTCCCCCCAACTTACTACACCCCCCCCCGCCCCTCCGGACACGGGGACGCTCCTTTCTCCCTTAGACGCCCCCAGTCTCTCTCGCTCCCCGGCCCCGGCAGCCCCGCGCCCCGGAGCCAGGCGGCGCGTCACCTTCATACGGGTGCTTGTCGGACTTGTGCTTCTTGTGCTTCTTGCCCATGGCGCCCCGCGGCCGGCCCAGCGCCCGCTCCCCAGCCAGCTCCCTCCGTCACCCGGGGACGCGCCGAGCCCGCCCGCGCGCCGCGGCAAGAGGGTAGCCGGCAGCGGAGAGCCTGCGAGCGACTGTGAGGGGCGCCTCCAAGCGGCCGCAGGGCGCAGCGCCCTCTGTGTGCTCCGGGCGCACGGCCCAGCTGCTGCCGTGGGTGGGAGGCAGCGGGTCCCGCCGGCTTTGCGGTGCACTCCCGTTTGAAGGGGGGAAGGCAGTAGGCGGGCCCTGGCGTCGGGGGGTGGGGCACGTCTCTACCAGGCCACAGACAAGGTTAGCGATCGGGACCCATCCGGTGCCTTTTGGCCAGGGACGCCCAGAGGGGGGGCAAGTGGGGCAATTTGCCCCGGGCCCCACAGGGGCCCCCACGAGCTTTTTTTGGGGCCCTGGAGCGGGGTCCTTCACTCGCTCCAGGGCCCCTGGAAAACTCTCATGGGGCTGGGGCCCCCAGAGCTTCTTCCGCTCCGGGTCCTCAGTGGCAATTCGACGGCGGGGAGTCCTTCCGCTCCAGGATGGAAAGACCCCCCGCCACTGGATTACCACCGAAGCGGGACCCGCCACCGAAGTGCCGGGTCTTCGGTGGCAATTCGGCGGAGGGGGGGTCTTCGGGGCACTTCGGCAGTGGGTCCCAGAGCAGAAAGACCCCCCACTTCCGAATTACTGCCGAAGCAGGGGTCCCCCACCACCAAAGACCCCAGGCCCCCTGAATCCTCTGGCTGGCTGCTTTACAAAGGGTGGGTCTGTGCACCAGGAAATTAGAGCGACCCAGTGGCTCCCATGTGTGAAAAATCCACATAGTTAAGCTGACCTCAATCCCGCTGTAGATAGCACTAGGGCGGTGGAAGAATTCTTTTGTCAACATAGCTGCTGCCTCTCGAGCAGACCTGTTCCTTGGGTACAGCAGATCGGGGGGACTGCCCCTGCCTCTGCACTTTGGAGGTGAGGGGGGAGGCAGGCGGGTGGCAGGGGGCAAGGAGGAGTCCCTTACCAGAACCTCCCCCTCCCTTCAGTGTCTCCTTCCCACAGGCGGGCCTCGCCGGTCAGCGCCTTCTTCTCCTTCCCAGCGCCTACTGCCTGCCACAGATCAAATGTTTCGCACAGCCAGGAGACACTGGGCAGGGGGAGGGGGAGACATGAGGGCACAACATGCTCTGGGGAGGGAAGAAGCAGGTTGGGGGTGGGGCCTGGGCAGAGGCAAGAGGAGCACCCTCCGGCAGTTGGGTGCCGAATTTCTAATGTCTCGGGCTGTGCACCCCTCTAGGGACGGCCCTTGTCTCAGAGAGGTGGATTAACTATGCCAAGGGGAGAGAACCCCTGCTGTTGCCACTGGTACTGTCTACACTGCAGCTGTTCCACTATAATAAACAAGACCGAAGTCTGGCTTGGCTCCTGTCAACATTTATCTATGTGCTGAAATTACACAGGTGCGTATTCCCAGTGAGCTCCAGACCATCAGGAGACAGGTCTTGCTGCTCATATGAGTTCAACAGTGTCTGTTTCTTCAGTGATTCCTAATTCGTACTCCTGCCTCTCTTTTTGCTGTTCCTCTCCCAAAAAGATTATAAGGTTCTTCTCTAAGTCTTTCCTTTCTACAGTACTTTTATTGCTGTTGGCGTTTCACCCTGTCACAGATCCCATATCTATGTTGCTGGATCTATTCTCCAGTGCCACCTGGAATTTGAGTTATGCAAGATACAGAGAGGTGATCATAAAGGTGTTGCTAAGAAATGGATTCTGTTCCACCAGGAAAAACTTTCATTCTGAACATCACAAACTAGTCCTATTAATGCTTGTCAGATTTGTTAGCTCATATACAACTTTTTATGGACAAAGGGATTATTTATTTTGATTTTAATTAGACATCTGTGGGTGGGTGACAGAGCCCACATCCCCTGCCCCATCCCTGCCTTGTCTCTCCATCTCGCTAATCCTCTTCTAACACAGCCCCAGTGAAAGGATTTGAATAACAAAGGGAACAAAATTGGAACTCCATTGCATTGTTTGCTCTGCTTTATGATAGCCTTTCCCCCTAACCACTGTCTGTCTTGTCTGTTTGGATTGTAAACTCTTATTTTATGTTTGTGCAATGCCTGGCACAATGGGTTCCCAACCTCAGTTGACCCCAGTTGCTACTGTAATAATCATGATAACAAATTCCTCAAACTTGGCTTGATATTTAATTTGATATTAACAGCAAATGGTTAATTTTTAAAGCCTGCAGCTCTGAGGAGTTATAAGTTAACAATCTTGGCCAGAGCCAATGAAAATTTGGTTGGATGATGTGATACTTTTGTGTTTCACTGGCTAGATTTGTTGTTATTCAATATTCTACCAGGAGAATTGTGTGGGTGGGAGGCCTGGAATAAACCACAACTTCCCTGCTTGATCTAATTCCAGTAGTTTGAAATTTAGCTCTAATAAAAGCATTTGTTTTTCTAATTCACATCTGGACTTCTTAATACTCTTATTACAAACACAACAATATGTTCCTAAGTATATTTCAGTGGGAGGGAAGAGAGTTTTTGTCTGGGTATAAGGCCATATATAAAAATACAAGTCTAGTAAATGTTTAAAGGACATGTTTCATAAAATGCAAACAAAAATATGTTTGTATACTCCATTCCCCCCAGGGAACTGGTAAACTTTCTAAGGTTTCTTTCATGTTACATGGCAAGAACATTTGTCTAATTGTTCTTCTGAATTTCACTGACTAACTCTATCCTGAATCTGCTGAAATTTGAGAGAATTATAGGATAGCCAAGTAAGTCTGACTTGTTGCCAGCCTTTGAGAGTGCAATATACCCTTTAGTTGTCAGTTTTATTGACACATCCTGCATCTTACAAGTAGAAATGTTATCCATTGACACAGACACTCACAGCCCGAATACACCTTTGTTTCCCTTTATCTCCAGGTCTCCTTCGCAATCTCAGCATAACATTTCCTTTCCTCTCCAAAACACTGAGAGCTCAGTGGTGCCTTTAAAGCACAGTCCTGCTTTGGGAGGATGTGGGAGAGCTCCAGGTTGGAGCATGTGTCTCAGAGATCCCTTGTGCCAGCCATTTACAGGAAGCAGAATGTGCTCTCCTTCATAACTCACTACCTGTTGTGTGGAGGCAGTGGGGAGTGAGGGAGAGGAGTTATGGTCCAGCATACTTCCCATACACTATGCCTTTTCAGGTGGCTGGAAATGCTAGCACTGCTAGCTAGGGAGCAGTCCTTGCAGTCTTTGCCTTCTGCTGAAAATGGTTGTGCTCAGCTGGTGTGTTGTGTTGCAGAGAGAAAGGGGAGAGGCTCCGTGACCCCTGCATGCCAACACAGAGGCTGGGCATGATCTGGAACAAAGCATTCAACAAAATGCTAACAAAGTGGAATTATAAGTATTTGAGAAGTAGGGCCCTACCTGAACACTTCAAATCCAGCTTCCTACAAGAGATTCATGTTATGTGCCCTTTGTCTGTCCTACTGTATATTGAATCTGTCCAACTGAAAGTCTGTCAGATTAAAGGCTCAAAGCTGTGAGATGCTGAGCACCTCCTGTTCCATCACATAGTTTGTAAAAGTACGTTTGGTTTCCGTAATGAGAAATGAAGGCCACGTGGTGAGCTGGACAATTGGAGATGGTTAGGAGACTGACTAAAGATCTCTTACACTTAAAAGAATGAAGGGATCTATATTACCTCTTGTTTTGGGGAAAGGAAAGGGTTAATGTAGCCTTGAGTTTCATTGGAAAGTCCCTCAGAGTAGCACAGTTGTTATATCTGGATCTGAATCTCCCAAACTTTGGGTGTGTTAAGAGACCATATAGGAAATTCAAATCTGGATTTCTATCTTTATACTAGACAGATCCAAAACTCTGGGAGTCTGATTTTCTGTTGACGTGCTCCTTATTATCCACCACGCAAGTGCAAAATGGGTACAAAATGCTAAATTCTGCTTTGATAGTGTTACATGCACTTTGCATAGGTGTAAATGACTACACAAGATGCTGGGTAATGGAGAATCAGGCCTAACTCAGCAAACTCTGTAGTATTCACAGTTTTGCTAGCTCTTACAGTTTTATTGCAAGTCTCATATTATCTGGGTGCTGGGCAACAGATAATTAACCCAGAAACCTCAGGAAGCACCAGTGGCTTTGGACTGATGAGCACCTGAGAAGGGTAGTGGAACCCTTGATGGAGGAAATGCCATGAAAAGGTGGATGAGCAAATTCACTCAGTGTTTTTGCCAATGACATCCACACAGGACAGATTGGGTCCTTCAGCTGTGGCTGATAACCAGTCTAGGAATGGAACCCCAAAAGGCAGGCAGTTGGAAGATCTCTGCTCTGGCAACTCCTTCAGCATAGCTGGTTCCAAATGTATTGACTCCCCTCCTTTGGTCCAAACCAGTGAAGTCAAGAGGGGGCGCTGACACATGGGTAAAGCATATCAACTGCCCAAGCTATTGCAGTCACATCACATGGAGAGGACACTCCATCCTTGCTGGCAACATAGACACAACACAGAAGATGGCAGAAGCATACCCAAGGACATGCTATACAGGGAGCTATCAGAGGGAACAAGAACAACAGGACGTCGCAATCTTCACTATAAAGACACATGCAAGCAAGATATGAAGGAATTTGGAATTGATCCTGACTGATGAGAAATCTTGGCAAGTGATAGTAATAAGTGGCATCATTGTCTCCATCAGGTATCGAAGAGCATGACAGGAACTGGCTCCGACAGCTTGAGGAGAAAAGAGCCTGTACGAAGCAAGGAGCTCCCAACCAAGATACAGACATTTGCAATAACTGCCAAAGATCATCCAAATCTTGGATTGGCCTATTCAGTCACATGAGACATTGCAAACCATGTACATCATAGGCTGCAATTCCCACCATCTCTCACAGACAAAAGGATGCCAACACATTATCTGGTATTTTTTCTTAAAGCCCCAGCTGCATTCATGTGATTGCATAGGAACTTCAGCTTTCATTTAAAACACAAACAAAAATGTTTATAGTCCTTATAGTGGTGGGGGAAAACTTGAAAACACAAGTCAACTGCACTCTAGAGGCTCAGATGCCAAATAAAAATAATCCAATTTTTATTTTATTAAATCTCATGGCTTTTTAAGCCAATCTAATGATTTGGGGAGGATGGCTGCCTCATGAGTTTTCAGTACTTGGGTTGGTAATATTGTTCACAATCTGACTTGAGCCACCTGTACAAACAATGTATGTTAAAAAGTTCCTTTGTGTAGCAATAATCCTTGAACTGTCCTGTCATCCTGCCTCTTCAAATTCCCACAGCTAGTGAAATCACTTGAAGTTTGTATTAGTTCAGAATATGGGGCACTCCATTTTTATTCTTTGCTTGACAGCCCTGAGTAGATCTCCACATGCCAAGAATATATGGGTTAAGAATATGTATAGGTACAAAACCTCTGACATCATCTTCTGTGGTAGTCTTCCTCTGGACTCCCCTTTTCACCTGACTGTTCCCTAAAGGAAATGAATCCTAACCTTGCGGGTTTAAAAGTTTTAGAAAATGTTTGAATATTGGGGTATTGGTCCAAACTGAACTTTGAGTTTAAAAAAATATTCCCTCCCCTGCACACTACTCTGAATCTTTTTTGTTAACAAAAAAATCACAAAAGGGAAAATGTATTAATCTCTGCAGCACATCTCTGCTGATAATCGTAATGCAAGTCTTTGTTCTCCTAGCTTTGCAATTTAAGTTGTGTCAACACGCAAAGGTTTGAGTCAAAATCTTGGTTTTGATCAGATGCAGATCCATGTTCAAGTGCTGAAGGACTTTCATTTTTCCTAGCAAACTTTGCTTTATAGGCAAGGTGTTTGAGTTCGCACACTGATTTTTTTTTCAAAAAGAAACATTTATTGATCTATACTTGCACTGAAACTGGCAAACCTGAGAGAGGTTGAAGACATTTGTACTGTACAGTTTCTTAACAGTGAAAAACAGCTTTGTTTCGTGAGAAGCGTGCTTTGACTCCAAATTCAGTAAGATCTAGTGCTGAGAAGTTTTTGACTCTACTGTCATTGATCCATCTTGAATGCAATCTGGATAGTAATATTTTATCATGCCACTTCTCTATTACTAGTAGAAATACCATTCTATAACTTGCTAAGTCATTTTCTGCTTAGCCAGATGTCATGGATTCTTCTAGTAATCTCCTTTTACCAATAAGTTACTAATTACTTTAAGATTTTTTTATATAATTGATGCAGTATACTTGCAAACACCAAGCTTGCCCTACTCCCATTTTGGCAAGTAGTTGTGACATGTTTGTCCTGTGGCATTCCTCACTTTTATGCAAAGTGTCTGAGACTAGTAATTACAAAATTAAATTACTGAAATGCAATGTTCCAAGGCATGCAAGCACATACAGGATAATTATTACTTTCAAAACGGGTTCAATGGCTGTAAAGGATGTTTGAGTGTACTTCTTTGGTATGCATGAGTTACTGTACAATATTGCTTTCTAGTGACTACCTCATAAAGAGGTTAGGGGAACTACTACTGTTCCTACCAGCTACAGACACTTTCCTTTGGTTCAAGTTGTAGAAGTCCTGACTCCTCATGATGTGATTTATTCAGCAATTGTGTCTATTTACAACATATTTATGACAAGTGTACTAGGCCCAGAGGCCACCTCCTGGAGGCCTCAGGGTCCTACCACTCTCCGACCCAGAAAGGAGCAGTAGGGAAGTCCTCCAGGCTGCCTATGGTGGCTGCAGTAGAGGCACCCAACTGGAGGGAGGCTGTAGGGAGCAGCCAATTAGGCCCATCAGGACTATCTTAAAGGAGCTGCAGTATCATAGGAACTGGAGGAGTAAGGACTATGAAGCTGCCTATGAAGCTAGTTGAAGGAGTAGCAGGATGATGGACAGATCAGTTACTGGCAGGGACTGTAGGAGCAAGAGATAGCTCTTGTCTGGCTGCTGGGACTGAGGACAAGCCTTCAGCCCTATGGGAAGGGGAAAGTGTTTTTGAAGATGCTGGGGCCACAAGGAAGTGGTCCAGGGAATTGTAGGAGTGTAGTGACTAGTTAAAGGGGAAGCAGTATGTGGCTGCTATTCATAGGGTCCTTTATTCTGGGACCTGGAGTAGTGAGTGAGTCTGGGTCCCCCCTACCAGCCACCAGGGAAGTGGCTTAAGCCCTGAGGAAGGGAGTTGAGAAGGCCCAGACAAGGGGCTGGATATTGAACTGTGAAACAAACTTGGAAGGGGATTGGATGGGTCAGGGCTCAGCTGGAGAGCTGGAACCAGAAAGGCCCAGAGCAGGTGGAGACAATGTCTCCAGGGATGAAGACTAGTATGTTATGGCCCCATACCAGGAGCAGGACTACTTAAAAACTGAGCCCTTAGCGTGGAAGCAGTTATAAGTGTGTAAATGTTATTATACTGGTGTAGCATGTTTATAGTTTCTTTCCCAAACTAGAATGTTATACCAATGTAAGCACATTTATGCCAATATAACTGTGCCCACACTACGGCAATTGTACCACGTTAACCATACTAGTACCAAACTATAGCAGTATAGTCAAAGTGGTACAACTTTCTGTGTAGACAATACCAATAAGTGAAATGATCTAAGGGGTCAAACTGCTGCATTTTACATGAGTAAAGGTGAGCCTGTGCATGAGTAAAGGTGAGCCTCCTGCCCTTCAAATATATAGTGTATCTTTTCCACCTGCCCAACGGAAAACATATATTTATATTAGCCCGCTTACTACTAATGAGCTCCGTAACTAATGTGAGCTCTCATTCTTGTTAGTTTTAGTATGTTGTGGCAGTAATTTCAATCTGATGCATATTTTACAGAGCTTTGTGTTCTTTAGTTTAGTCGGTGTCATAGCAGCTAGTGTAAGAGTGCTAGATAATAAATGAGTCATTATCCTTCTATAAATAGAACTGATGTTTGAAAATATTAAATAAAATCCAGGTATATCCTTGGGCAGCCTCTTCTGCCCCTTGGATTAAGTGAGATTATTTTGCATTTAAAAATATGGATAACCTTAACTGTTTAATATATTTCGGTATATATTTATTTAGTTAGACTTCAGATAATACATATTATATGGGTTTAATTAATCATTAAACACACTTTAAATTGGTCTTAAGTCTTCTGAATCAAGAGAGAAACAAACCCAGTGGTCCAGCAGTTTGAGTCACTGGTCAGTGTATGGAAGGTAGCTAATGTAATTTTTTGAGTTAGTACAGATGTGAACAACTTTACCAAAGTTAGCTTTGCCTTACTTTCAGAAATAGACCTAATAAAATCCCCTTGGACTACATGGGGGAACAAAATTTGGACACTAGGGGTGGCTGTTCTCTGCCCCATCCTCTGATAACCTTTAGCTGAGTGATTAGGCCATTCATCTGGGATGTGAGAGATGCAAGTTGAATTCTTACTCTGGGACAGACCTGAAATGGGCTTATTTGATTCACTGAAAAATCCCATCAGATTTAATTTTACCCCAAATGACTTTTTTCCTTTTTTGGAATTGGCATCAAACCAAAAAATCAGTTGTTTGCCCAGCTATACCAGGTACTGGGACACGGGGGAGGAAAGGGAATTCAATGGAGTTCACGCCTCTCTTCTAGCATTCCCCCAGGCCCAGAAGTATTCAGGGGAATCTCTTTCCAGGGTACTAGAATTCAGGTGGCATCCCAGCTCCCTCCAGCCACATGGCCTTGGGAAAGAAAGTGCAGTGAAGGAGAAGCCAGAGACTGAAGGTGGTAGAGCAGTTGCAGACAGCAGTTCAAATATGGACCAAGGGATACCGATGCAGTCATCAGACTGCTTTCTGCAGTTTGTACTCTAAACATTCTATCCCCTGTGCTGATTGGCTCTTTGCTCCAACTCCTCCCTCATTCTGTCTGTCCCCTGCCCCATCCCTGCCTTGTCTCTCCATCTCGCTAATCCTCTTCTAACACAGCCCCAGTGAAAGGATTTGAACAACAAAGGGAACAAAATTGGAACTCCATTGCATTGTTTGCTCTGCTTTATGATAGCCTTTCCCCCTAACCACTGTCTGTCTTGTCTGTTTGGATTGTAAACTCTTATTTTATGTTTGTGCAATGCCTGGCACAATGGGTTCCCAACCTCAGTTGGCCCCTAGTCGCTACTGTAATAATCATGATAACAAATTCCTCAAACTTGGCTTGATATTTAACTTTCAGTGAGATTTTCAAACATGACATTTTAGCTGTTTTTAGAATACAAAAATTCTGATCCAGACATATGGAAATATCAAGCTAGAACCTTAGTTAGTGCAAATTGTCATAGTTCCATTGCGCAATGTCTATTTATACCAGCTGAGAAATGGGCCCATTATATTTCTCCTCATGCTCAAATAATTCTAAAATTGTTCAAAGTATGTTACTCACATTTTCCAGGAAAAAACATATGAAAAGAGGATTAATTATTTTTTTTTAAAAACCATGCCCCTCTCCAGTGAGCTTATTGTTTTATGCAGTGATAAGAACCTCTAGATCAGGGGTAGGCAACCTATGGCACAGGTGCCGAAGGCGGCACACGAGCTGATTTTCAGTGGCACTCACACTACCTGGGTCCTGGTCCGGAGGGCTCTGCATTTTATTTAATTTTTAAATGAAGCTTCTTAAACATTTTAAAAACCTAATTTACTTTACATACAACAATAGTTTAGTTATATATTATAGATTTATAGAAAGAGACCTTCTAAAAACGTTAAAATGTATGACCGGCACACAAAACCTTAAATTAGAGTGAATGAATGAAGACGCGGCACAGCACTTCTGAAAGGTTGCCGAACCCTGCTCTAGATGGACCTCCAGGCTCATGGACCATTTGGATGTATGTTATTATCTTAGAAAGATAACCGTTCAGCTCTCTTCTTTCTTTATGTTTTCATTCTGTCATTAAAGGAGGAAAGTGCACTCATGTACCCAGAGAAAATACATGGTAAACAGAAAGAAACACGAAGAGCTATTAGGCCACTTGGTGGTGTAATATGCAAAGGAAAATGGATTTGTCATGTGCAGCATAGACCAAGTTAATGAAATGTAGATGAGAAACTTGGCTTTTCCTTTCTTTTAACTCATACAATAATATTGTTACCTTAATTTACAAAGGATATGGTGCTTATACAAACAATTATCTGGGCAGGAGAGATCATTAGCTTTGAGTTCATTCAAAAGCAACATACAGTTGAGGTAAGTTTAAAGATCAAACTAAGATCTGTCATTTAGTACATTGTGAGTTCTCTGAATCTTCAACTGCATGACTTTCTTCTGTCCTTAATGATGATGGCTAGTTCTTGAGTCCTTATGACAAACAGTAAAGTTTACCCACTTTGGTCTCTCAGATTCCCTTTACTAATGGAAGTAACATGTCTACCAATAGTCACTGAAATGACTGGGTAGTAACCACTATCATGTGATAGTAAGTACTACTCCTTTGTAATGCTGACTCAGGTCAGGTGATTAAGGTCAGGAAATTAAGACAATCCTCTCACTCATCTGTGTCATGCAATGAGTACAGAGAAGAACAAAGTTGAAGCCAGAAGGGTGTGTGGAAGGGAGGAGCAGCAATTTTGTAGCCTATTTTCCTAGATTCCAGGAAACCCCCTTACAGCCCTAATCTGTGAGTGTTTGTAAACAATTTGAGACAAAAAACATATAATACAATGTTTTGTAGGGGTGCTAAGCTCACTTGAGTGGCTGAGTGTCCTGGCTAGGAACAATATTGTTTGCAATACTCACTGTAATGGGCCAAATTCTTCCCTCACACAGATGTGTGTGTATATATCTCTTGACTAAAATAGGAATTGTGCATATGTATCTGAGCGGAGAGTTTGGCCTAGTTTGCAGAAGTAAGCGTGTGTTCTCTGCCTATGTGTTTTAGGTTGCTTGAGATAAGCTGCTTTCTATTCTACAAAATGGAGTGGTATTGTAATTGGTCCCCTGACCCACTTGTAATTGTAGCGTAGATGGGGCTTTCATTGTTTAATGTGGGTCTTGTGTTGTAGCAGGCTTTTGCCTGAAGATGAGTCTTGGAACAGATATGCCTTTCCTTTAGTGTTGTACCCAAATGTATAGGAATGCTGTGGCTCTGTAGAATGCCTTGGAATTTTCTGTCTCCCGTGCTTTCTCTCTGTTACCCTATATACATTACAGATTTATTCAAGTTTTTTGATCATATCTTGGGGTCCTGATGCCATGAACTATTTTATTTAGCACCTCTCTATAAAGGGTTTATATTGGCCCCAGAGACTCTCATTGCAAATAAAGGCATATCCATAGTCAAGCAGCTGTGAAAATGGAGTTCCCCTGCATCAAGCTCAGAGATGTTGCAAGGGTTGAGGTGGGCTGGATTTGTGTCCCAAATATCTATTTCATATGTCCAAGAATTGAGGTAAGCTTGGAAATGTGGGAGTAGGATGTCCTTTTAAGGCACCGACATTTGGAAATTGGGCCCTATGTCTCTCTTTTTGTAATGCTGAATATAACTAATAGGATTAAGGGAAAGGAGCCAGGATGGCCTTGTAGTTTAAAGTACAAGATATATGGGTTCTGGCCTATGTTTGCCAACATTTCAGTGTTAGCCTGGGCATATCACTTCTCCATGCCTCAGTTTCCTTATCTGTAAGACAAAGATGATTTTGATATTCAAGCTTTTGCTGTTTGTGTTTATATAGAATAGTACAGCACTTCAAAATCCTTGTCTGGGAGGTGCAGCAGAAATGTAAAATACTATTCTAAAAATACTATTATAAAAAACACTCCAAATTTGTCTGTGCTTGGATCTATGTTTATCGTTTGGAACCAACCGCATTTGTTATTGTGAATTGGGTGAGCCTGGGAATTGGCAGGTAGTTGCAGGCACTAAATAAGAAGAAATGATGAGAGATGACTGGCAGACTTGCCTTCCAAAACACCCTTTTGATTTCTGCTCCCCAAGATATCCAAGGATAACTTGTCTGGTATGGGCTGGTAGGGAGATACATTTAGTCTATGCGGGGAGTAATAGGGCTATATTGATCTTACAGTGCTGCTTTGTGGTTTTTCTATTGACAGGCTTACTGCGGTCCGTGATCTTTAGCATTGCGGTACCCTTGTTCTGACCAGGAAAGCAAAGTCACTTTTGCTGTGCCCACGCTTGGTTGTGATAAGGACTGTCAAAAGAACTGTACTAAATAATAATAAGCATGTGATTGATTTTATTTGGCAATATTTTGGGGAAAAAGTCAACCCTCCTCCCACAAATAAGATTGAGTCCATTTAGGAGACATAACACTGTTGAGATGGGTTTATGAAATCTGTTTGGTTAGACCTAAATTCCTTATGTCATTGCTGGTTAATGTTGTTGTGCCAAAGTATTTAATGCCTGAATGTCTGAGAAGATCTAGATCTGAACAACTCAAAAGGGCCTTGTCAGACTGCATGAGGAATACAGTCTAAAATATGCTTTCTGATTTGTTCTGACAGGATACTCACATTGCTCCTTTAAGTATTACTCAATATTTTTCAATGTTGGTCAACTAGGGCTTTCCTTCTTTCTTTCCTTAAAACATGAAAACTAAAGCATACAGACTTCTCCAGCATTTAAACGTTTATATTTCACGTATATTGGAATTGCCACTGGATCAATCCAGGAGTTCATCTAGTTGATCATAATGTATCTGACAGTGAAAGATCAGAGGAAGGTGCGAGAAACCATGCAGTAGACAGTTACAGGGTAACATGCTCCTAGGGACAGTTTCCTGCTAATCCACAGTAGTTGGAGGTTGGCTTATGCCCAGATGCATGAAGATTTACATTCCTTAAATTTTTTTTGTCTGTCTTAATATTTACTGTTATTACCTAAGGCATATTTATTATCTATATAAACAGCCAATATTTATTTGAATTCTGCTGAGCTCTTGGCCTTGATGCTATCTTGTAGTGATGAGTTCCATAGGCTGCTTGTGCAATATGTGATAATGTATTTCCTTTTTATCTGTTTTGAATTTATCCCCCTTTCAGTTTCATTGAATGTTCCCTTGGTCTTGTGTTATGAAAGAGGGTGAATTTCAATCAAACTTATACTAGTCCTACATAACAGTAAACTCCATTCTTTTAGAGTGTAAAAGAGGTAGCTCAATCAGTGTTTCCAACACTTATGACTTTATAGTGAATACTGCAGTATTTGGTGCTTTTTTTCCTCAAATCTCCAGCTTTTGGAGTCCTATGGATTGTCAGAATCTTAGCTTTAATTTTTCTAAGAAAGTAATTTCTAGCTGTCATAGACAGTAGGAGTTAATAGAACAGAAGTACTTTATATCTCTTTTGACTGTAAAGGGTTAAACAGTTCAGTGAGCCTAGCTGTCACCTGACCAGAGGACCAGTCAGGGGACAGGATACTTTCAAATCTTGAGGGAGGGAAGTTTTTGTGTGTGCTGTTAGTTTTTGGTGGTTGTTCACTCTGGGGGCTCAGAGGGACCAGACGTGCAACCAGGTTTCTCTCCA
>NC_133787.1:15823251-15839628 GCF_003597395.2 Chelonoidis abingdonii | reverse complement strand
GGAGGTGATACAATCTCCATCTTTAGAGCTATTTAAAGTCCGGCTAGACCGCACCCTGGCTGGGATTATTTAGGGAAAATGGTCCTGCCTTTAGCAGGGGGTTGGACTAGATGACCTCGTGAGGTCCCTTCCAACCTTTTGATTCTATGATTCTATGAATATATAAATGTAAATTTGTTACAATACTACTCGTAAGTGTAGTATAATATGGCTTTCAAGTTATTAGCAAATATCTTTTCCGTAAGTGTGATCACTTTAGAGAAAATTGAAGACATTTTGTAAATCTCAAAAATTGCTCTTTGTTTTACACATGTTTACAATAGAACTAGCTATCACCAAACATTATATTCAAGAACAAGAGGAAGAAGTGAGATGAGATTTTTGCTGTGTTCTTCATTACTCTGTTTAATGTGTTGATTACAGTACCACTTAAATGCTTCAGAAAGCCAGAAGGATAAGCAAAAGTAATGATTAACGAAGTCTGTCAATACTTATTTCAAATTAGTACTGCTCATTTGCTTATGTCTATTCTATGACCACACACAAAAGTATAAGAAGACAGAGGATCAACATTTTGATTTTACACATCAACAGCTGAAGCTGAACAAGACAAGAAATGATTATATATTGTTATTCACAAAGGGGGAAAACTTTCTACTTAAAATGCAGGCATATAAATTGGGGAAACCATATTTATTATACCCTCTTGGTTTTCTGCATGAGGCTTGTTTTTCCCCCCCTGCCCCGCAACCAAATATACTTGATTTTTTCAGTGGAAAAATTAACAAATCAGTGAGATCATAATTAACGTGAATTGAGCCACATAATTTGAACTGCCCAGTAACCTGAAAGATTATAACCAATTCTCATCAATCTGCATTAGTTTATGGAAATGTTTGAGTCTTGATTAAGGCCACAAATAGAATTTATCTGAACGGTTGTAAGAACTTGAACATGCTGTTTTAACTAGTAGTTTCATGTGCTTAGAATGTCTTTAGTAAATTTATTTTAGCTAAGGAGGAACTGAAGTAAACAGGAGAGAATCAAGCAGGAAGTGTTTAGGGAGGAGGCACGTGAATAAGGAGAGGCTGCAAATTTTTTACTTTGGGCAGGAAGGAACTGATTGAATAGTAGGGAAGAGAAGAGAAAACATCAGGGATTATGAATATCTATGTTAGGTGTAAGAATCAGCAGGCGAGTTGGCGGGGGGAGGGAAAATCATTATGGTTCTAACTAATGGCATAAGACATCAATGGTTTGGGGAAACTTTTGTCTGATCATCTGAATTTCTAGCATGTACCACATTGTTTCATTCTATGTTGAAATACTCTTCATTATAATGTGTACTTGCACTTTTTCAAGTATAATACATGAAAGGCTACCACACATATAAATGAATGATGTATTATGCATGAAATCATACTTGCAAAAAAGCCCAAACAGAATCTCATAAGAAGTGTTTTGATATCTGGTAAACAGACTATCACTGTGTTTCTATTTGATGTATAACAAATGTTGTCAGGATAAGAATGTAACACAAAAGAAGAAAATAATTGTAATACAGCAATGCACAATCTTGGAAGAAAAACGAAAGATTATGACATTTTCCAAGAAACAGACCTACTAATCTAGTATATCTGAAGAGGGATGGCTAGCAGTAAACTCTCCACAGTAAATTCCTTACTCAAACACAGAAAAGAGGAGAGCAGAAGTTACATATGTTTTTTAAATCTGGGTGGTAGCAAGTTATCATGTCTGTTTTTCAATATCCTGGTGGGAGCGGCAGTGACTGCTCTAGTTAAGGTTGTGTAACAGTTTCTGTCTTAACATAGTTAACTGCCTTATCCCCAGACCTGCACCTAAAGACTGATCTGCTGCTGGGTGGGGAGAAAAAATTGTAGAAGTGCTGAGACATAATATCTAAATTACGCCCTAATTCAGGAATGCTTATGCACCAACTTCAATAAGTCTTAAGGACAGGCTTAAGCAATCTAATGTGGTTGGACAAAATGATGTATTTTATTATTTGAGGAATGGTATGTGATCATGTAACTAAAGATTGCATATGTACAAGGGTGCAGAATTGCACGTGTAGTTTTAACTATGGTGTTATCTGACTTTTCAGTGCTTCATTGTGAAATACTAAAAGGGCTTTTTGCCTGGAGTATTTCATTATGATTCAAATATATTCTATATTCTAGAAATCTTAATGCTGTTTTACACAAAAATATCTATTCTATAGTTTCTAATTTTTAGATTAATATGAATATACAATAATGGTGAAATTTGCCCTTGGGAAGAGGTTCCATTAATATCCTCCATATCTCATAAGTTCCACAGTGGGGTTAAAGAGAGGAGCTGTGGACAAAGTAGAGGTGTAAGGGAATTTCTGTGCTAGCCCACCATAGACTAGTACTCTCACTAAGTACTAGAAGACATCAGCAATGTTTTTTAGATTACTTTATTCATTTTTTTTCATTATTATTGTGTCATACTTGATACGATGCTATGGCAGAGAGTGATACAGAAATGTCATTAGAAAAATACATTGGTATACTTGGGTCAACAAATGCTTGATTTTCCTATTCTTTGAAATAAAGCATTTTAAAAGCTCTGCATAGTGTACATATCTGGACTCAGGTCTTTAAAACTGCCGTTTTGCTCCGCCTGCATTTGTTCATGTTCTCTCACTGTGATAGCCCCAGATGAGTGTAGTAGTCCCAGTACAACCACGGGTGTTCTCAAGGCTGCTTGTTGATATCTGATCCTGACCTAACTGGAAAGCAGGATTCAGCAGGTGTGGAAGTCTGTTAGGTTTCAGTGGGCACTAAACCTCTTCTGCCAAAGTGAATGGTCTAAGCCTTATTTTTGAATGAGACAGACTTCTCACACTTGCCGTGGATCAGAGTTCCTTGCCAAGGACAAAGAATACACTGGAAATGAACAGAGTTAGCCCTCTCCAAAGGGAGCCTATACTTAAATTATTATGTGTCCCCATCACTCTAGTATCTGAGTGCCTCACAATCAAAAAGTGTTCCTTTAGCACAATACATATTCCAATACCCTCCCCTGCCTGCTCCATACTTGCTTTAACAAAGTACCACACTGTTAAAGAGGGACAGACAGGGCTGGATTAACGCAGGGGCTTAGAGCTGTGGCCCAGGGCCTCGAGCTAAAGAGGGCCCCGTCACAGCAGGGCTCAGGCAGGTTGCCTGCATGCCAGGGCCCCTCGCAGCTCCTGGAAGCAGTTGGCTGCTGGCATATCTCTGCGGCCCCGATGGGGGAGGTGGCTCTGCATGCTGACTCCATCCCAGACCCCAGCATTGTCTCCGTAGCTCCCGTTGGCCAGGAACTGGCCAGTGGGAGCTACAGGGGCGGTGCTTGCAGGCACAGGAAGCTCATGGAGGCATGCTGTCTCCCTCCCCCAGGGGCATGCAGAGACATGTTGGCAGCCGGCCGCTTCCGGGAGCTGCGTGGGGCTATGACAGGCAGGCAGCCTGCCTGAGCTCTGCTGCGCCACCAGCCAGGAGCAGCTTCTGGTAAGCAGCTCCTGGCTGGAGCCTGCACCTTACACCCCTCCTGAACCCCAACCCCTCCTGCACCCAAACTCCTTCCCAGAGCCTGCACCCCTCACCCTCTTATGCACCCCAACACCCTGCCCCAGCCTGGAGCCCCCTCCTGCACCCAAACTCCCTCTCAGAAAGAAACTAATATAACAGCTGTTCTAAGGTAAGAAGTAAGCTATTTTGAATTAACTTAACTATATTCTACATGTTTGAAAACTGAATTGTAACCATAGAATGGCTTTATATTAATTGAAAGGCAAGTTTATTATACGTTAATAGCCTCGATGCCATAATTTTGATCGTTTTGTTTTAAATTAGGAAAGAGACTTGTATACAGTGCCCGCACGAAATCTGATAGCCCCGGGCCCACAGGAATGTTAATCCGGCCTTGGGGACAGAATGGGGGCAGGCTCTAGGATTTCTTTATTTACATACCTTGAGTCACAAATGTATAGAAAACACATTTATTGTTTTTTACAGTCATTTTAGAAAAACAGTCCAGATGGCCATGGTGCAGGCATTTCATGGTAATGGCTGATTTGCACAGACCAGCTGATGGCCTGAGCCGTGTCCAACACACATTAGTACTACAATAAGACTTGCATGGGCCCCTCTTTCCTATGATCCATGAGAGTAAGTCTTAGCTGCAGTAATGTGATCTGACGGTTGGCCGATGCTGTTGCATTTTCACACTGCGGCTCTTTGCAGATTGGTTCAGTCTGTTTCCACCCACTGAGTGCAGCATGAAACTTTAACTGAATGTGGGATTTCCTGTTTTGACTTTGCCTAACAAATAAAGTAGGTGGCAGTGATGGTAATGGAGGGAGACTGAGAGAATCTATGCAAATAGTATATAATTTTATCCTGAAGAATCCCAAAGTACTTATAAACGTGCTAGTCAAAAGTGCCTAAGTGACTGAGGCACCTATATTTCATAGAAAGCCAATGGGATAGACTCCTAAAACACACAGGTGCTTTAAAATATTTGTGTGTGGAGCCTCAGCTGATGTAAAATGGCATCACTCCACTGGCTTTGTTGATTTGCACTAGCTGGGAATCTGTCCCACTTTATACACATTCTGTAAGAGAAACAAGTGCACACAAGGCTAGAATGTGCTCTTATCATATTCTGCTGACCAGAACAATAAGGGGGTCTAAGTGTGAGAACAATCATCTTGTTCAATGGGCAGCATGTTGGCCCAGAAACCTCTAGAACCAAAAACTCTCTACAGCTTGAGCTCAAGAGCCAGGCTTTGGAGCTGACAACTATGACATCCTCACAGCCCCTGAGGATCCGGCACAGAGATGAAGCTTTTGTAATACACATTGGCCAGTAGGTTATGTACTTCCTTTAGACAAAGGAGGCTCGCCCTGAAGTGTGAAACTCAAAACAGTTTGAATCCTGAACCAGACCCCAAATTTTTGTGATGGCTGCCATCTTGGCTAACACACTGAGGTTTGAACTTTGAAGTGGAGGCCTCCAGAGCTTAAAAACATGAATTGCTGAAGCATGCACAACACGTCAGGGTCTGTAACAGACTCTCACCTCCTGTGGATCAGGTGCTGAATGGGTGTGTGAAACCTCTGACCAGCCCCAGCACCATTGAGGAGCCTACCTGGGCCTTCTCTTTGGATCTGCTGAAGTAGTGCAACCCATGCTCTTTGGACTTTGAACCTTGGCCTCATCCTTGCTCTCTCCAGTTTCTGTCCAGATTACTTGACCAGGCATGAGAGGGGAACCAAGTTGCAGATTTTCAAGGGCTACAGTTACCTACTTTTTGCCCAGAGTGACCATTTCTTCCTGCTCCTGAAGGCTCCATCTAGGCCAGAATCACTTCAGTCATTGCAAGAATGCAGTCACTTCTAGGGTGAAACATGCCAGCTGTTGAACAGGATAGCACATGGCACAATAGGTCAGGAAGTGAAGAAGAATCATTCATCTAACTGCAGCAGGATTCAGGTAGGTGAAATATAACCCAGAAGAGAAAC
Source organism: Chelonoidis abingdonii (assembly GCF_003597395.2). Classification (NCBI taxonomy): domain Eukaryota; kingdom Metazoa; phylum Chordata; order Testudines; family Testudinidae; genus Chelonoidis; species Chelonoidis abingdonii. Next base: position 15,834,073 of record NC_133787.1, on the reverse strand, counting down.
GTTTAAAAGAGATTTGTGAATTTGCAGCAACCTAAAGGTTCTTCTACTTCATGTTCTCTTTAAATAGCTTGTAGAGGAAAAAAATAAGGTTCATTACAATTTGTTCACATAAATCCTAGTGAGTCTGGGCCAAAATTTGTTCTCAGTTGTTATACAAGTGTAATTCTTGAATAACCTCATGGAAATAGCACTCAGAAGCTCTATTGATTGCAATGGCATTGCTCTGGACGTACAGCAATGTCACTGAAAATCTGGCCTCTATTTTGGCTTTTATCATTCCAACACCTTATTCACATTAGGTCAGCTCTGCAGCTGGTGTAAACAGATATGATGTATGGAGATTGACTGACTGCAAAAATGTTACTCAAAAATGGCTACAGCTCAGCTGGTCAAATAAGAGTCAATGAGTAAACCTGGCAGAGTCAAGCCTGGTGCCATTCTCTACAAGTTAACAAAGTGAATGAAATGCAATAAGTTTTCCTAATGACTTGTATTTTGAACTCCCACATCTGTGTTCATAAACATGTACCCATACAAAATTTAAATTAATAAAAATGCTGCCTCACTGGTTATATTAATTTCATTTATTTTTAATGGGGGGGAAATTAAAAAAAAGTTCTTTGTGAAATCTGTTGGGGGAAGGAATCTGGGGAAAAACTTAAAAGTTAATTTTTTTTTTATCCTGAAATCCTGTGCTAAGTAAGTGTTTAAAAATTTCTGGCCATCCTGTTAGTAAAAATAATTATTCACAGCCTTCTGGGGGTGGTGGATCTTTTCATTTTATATGTTCAAAAGAAAGGAGGATTCTTCCAAATCCTCAAATGTATAAAATTACATTAATTTCATTTTCATCAAACTTCTTCATTGCATTAGATTTGCATGGATTTTAAACTGAGAAATTTAGCAGCAGGCTGGAACAGAGGTGAATAGAAGGTTCTTTTCAGGACAGCATTTTGAATCACTTCAGACAAATAGGACTCCTTAGTTCATGTCATGGTTTCTTGAACACTTGAGTTTGGGTTTTTTGGCAAGGAAGAAGATTGGTAACTCCTTGAACCTCTGGAATTTTTTATTTTGGGATAGATTGTGCCAGCCTCCAGTGGGTAGCACTCCCTCCTCAAGAAGTCCCATTAATTTGGGAGGGAAGCAAATTGACTTCATTGGGACTACTTGAGGAATGAAGTACTGCACAGCAGAACTAAAGGTGGAAGAATCTGCTACTTTGATTTCATATCACCAGCTCTAAGTATGTTTATTCTGATACCATAGAGCGATTCTCTGCTATGTCTTCTATATATTGTGGTGGTGGAGTACAAGAGCTACAAATGCCCTGCAGCCAGCCAGGGGAGAATTCACCTGACACGTACCTGATAGCACAGAGCCACTGTAAACCGATGTACATGTATGATGCTTTGGAGGTTCACTTAGACCAGTAAGGGGTTATCACTGCCTGCCCTGTAACCCTGGGAGCGCCTGTGCTTGCAGCTGTGGCTCAGAGCCCTGACCCCAGCAGCCTGCTCAGAGCACAAAGACCTCACCCTGGCTTCTACCACTTCATTGAGGGGTGACCCCAAAAGCCCTTCAAGGCCCAAGTCTCCTGCAAACTATCACCTCTGCAGTGTTCAGACCCTGTCACTGTGGCACTTGCAACACGTTATCCAGTTTGCTACTCCTTTAAAGAGACAGTACACAGCACCAGCTTGTTAGTTTGGCTGAGGATTTCACTCCTGTGAGTTTGAAACACTGCCTTGAGATGGTCGTGAAATAAAACAAGATTGTTAATTGACAAGTAACAGAAGTGCTCTTAGGGACACGTGTTCCCCATCCCTCAGAATAAGGGGCCCAAGGCAGGAGGGATGTGTTGGGGGTGGACACATAGTGCAGTACCATAGGATTCTGGGTAGCACCATCCATAGTTAGCCAGAGACAAGCTGCTGGGGATGTCTGAATTACACAATGCCATTTCAGCCCCCAGAGTAGCCCAGAATCAGCAGTGTGCAAAGCTACCTTTGCTTCCCCTTCGACTGTGAGTTCTGTGCTGTGCCACTTCGAGGCACATTACAAAAATCTTATCCCGGGTGGTTTAGTAAACTACCCAAATGATCAGATGGATTCTTGAGCTTCTGCATGGCTACATAGAAAAAGGATCCTCCAAAGGAAGAGTTTGATAACCTGAAGTGTTAGCTCTGGTGTCCTTATCAAATTCCAGTGTTAACTATTGTCTTTCTAGCCTATTTCCCTTTTGTATTTTTAACTGAATATAATTTTCTGCTTCACTTTCCATTTCAAACTGCTAGCCACTTGCTGCGATTTTTCATTCCAGAGTTGGGTGCCTTTCACTGAGGGGTGTGGTATTTTGGGACTCCTTCAGGATGACAGGCACTATGTAAATGCAAGATGTTCATGTTACCCCTGTATAGTCCAGGCAGGCAGCCAGCCAGTATTCAGGGTCTTGCAGGTTGTTCCTGGCAGGGGGAGAAATTGATGATGCAGTCAGATATTTCTTTGGTGCAATTTGGTTCACTTACAAAAAAAAAGTATAAAGTCTTGTTTCCCTGAACTCAGTATGAATCAACTTACGGGAGGCAGTTTCTTTGCTCGCAGTTCCAAGCCTCTTTCCAGCCACCACACTACCCAAAAAGCTCTCTTGGCTTTCTCTCAGGACCACGTTACCAGTACTTTTCTTGTTGTTCCATTGGCTTCTTGCTGCCTTCTCTGCGCCTATGTGCCTCTGGCTGCTTCTTGCTCACAGACACACACAGCTGCACCATAAACCTCAGCTTCCAGCATTTACATCCAAAACTCGGACTGCATGACTCAACTCCTAGTTCAGCCTTTTCTGTGGGTGGCAGAGCTATCTAGAATCCCTGTCCACCCCCAACATACTCCTCATGCCCACATGGACCTGTATTCTGAGGGGTGAGGGAACATGCACAGCCTTGTCATGCTGGTCTGTGATTTGGGTGGTGGCTTCTATTGTTACAGGTATTACTAAACAAAGGGGCATTTAACGACTTCTTCATTTAGTCTGAAAGAAAGATGTCTATAATGCCCGCCAGTCTCAAAGACCTACTTCTTAGGAACTGCCCAGCCCTCCACATAACATTAATCATGTTAAGGTCTAAACCCACAGCTCTTGCATGCACATTATGTCCACTGAAAGACAAAGGAAGTTTTTTGTACACAGTAACTTTAAGATAAATTGCTTATAGTTTCATTGCTTGAGGCCAATTTGTACATTTACTTTGGTAGAATACAACATCCCTCTGCATTCATGATGTAAAGCTGCTACCTTTGAAATGAAATTCATTTTTCCAAAAACACTAAATACATCTGAGATTTAGATATAAATGCAGCGGTATTGGACACAACTTTGCAATAATATAAAAACTCCATGTTTAAGTCCAACATTTCATTGTTTTTGTTCCTTCAATCAGTTATGTATTTGCTTGACACCCAGCAGAAACTACTGTGTAGATAGTACAAGTTGTACACGATGCCAGAATGTGTTGGCCCTATGGAACAAACCCTGAAACCATCACACAAAAGTTACAAGAGTTCCCTAAACTTACGTGCTGATTCCGCAATGATGTTAACATCCCAATACATCTATTTTAGACATCTAATTCACATGGGATCCACACTTACCTGCTGCAGTTGCACAACTCCCAGAATCTAACAGCGAATGGCTGTTTTTTATTATATCTCACTGTTTTCATAGGTGTAGCGGGGTGAACACCTGCTCCAGCCTGGAAGGGGTTGGAAAAGCCGTGCAGAGGGCTGGGGCTGGGCAAGCTGACTGAGGAAAGTGGCTGCCTCTGGGGTCATGCCCCAACCTAAGCAACTGGGCCTTATAAGGCAGCCAGGGAAGCCAGAGGGAGCAGTCTCTCTCTGACTGGAGAGGGAGACAGGCCTGGCTGCTGGGGAACTCACCAGGGGACCTAGAGGGAAGCAGGGCTGGGGAAAGGCCTTAGGAGCGGGGAAGCCCTAGGCCAGCAACTCCCCAGACTGCAGGGCCTAGTTCTAGGCCTGCTAGGTATTGGGCTTGCAGAGGGGCAGCCGGAGGGTAGGTAAAGGCAGCCAGGCCAAACCCCTTGTTTCTTGTGATGATTGGCTGATAGACTGGAGTCTGCCCCAGGATGTGGGGGCTAAACAGAGACTGGCAGTAGCCACAACTGAGACGACATGGGGATAGGGGGTGGGGGGTGCCCTGGCATGGGGAAACCCAGAGAGAGACTGTGGGGGTACAGCAGGAGGCAGAACCCTGAGATAAGGGCATTGCGGTCCTGGGAGGGACACGGGGGCCAATAGCAAGCGTGTCACCTGCCTGCAGAGGATGGGTTGAAGAGCTAATTCCTGAGGATGACGAGCAGGAGGTGCCATAGGGGTGAATCTGCGTTGTGCTACAATAGGTATTGCAGAATGTCACAAAGAAAGACCTGCGTGTTCATCTAGTGTGTACCCTCCTTGTTTGTGTTGCTTAGTGCCTGGAAGCCATGACATCATTGTGCTGGCTACTGTATAAACATAAACAGATGGTTCCTCTTCCAAAGAGTTTACCTTCTAAGACAACCCAGACTGGCTCTACAACAACTTGCATCATCTCTTGGGGAGTCTTGTCCTAATAGGATCTATGGTTAAGGAATTTTCTTGCAGTTCAGACTAAATTTCTCATTGCTTCATTTCTTAATTTCTTATTGTACTTAAATGACTCATGACACATACATAATAAATAAGTAATGAAAATGTGGACAACCACTTTCTGGGGGGAAAACATATATATGTATTTTAATATTTTCACTGGTCATATTCTTTTAGAGTGTTGAATCATCAGTGATTCAACCCCTTCTCTAAATGAGGTTGCACTGATGTAATTCAGTTCTCTTAATCTTTCAGGCTTTTCACTAATTCTGACCTGCAGTTATTAACTTATTCTATTATGGTCATTGTAATGTTTTGGCTAAGAACTCATGGAAAGCACACTCTGCTAGTTGGTCGATCTGCTGTATTCTAAATGCAGAAGCAGCACTGACCCTAATACAAAGAATATGTAACTAGTAGAAGAATGTTCTGAAGAGGATAAAGATAAAGTGGTAATTGATCTATGAAATCAATGCATTATAGCAATAGTGTATCTTGTTACATGTCCCTGTGCAAATTGATACATAGTTATGTTGACGCAGAGTACTCACTTATATCTTGATTACTGTCATGCGAGGATGCATAAAAGGCTTTATTTTTAAAAGATCTAGTGGTGTTGACTAAAATAAATGGAAACTATATACAATAATAACCATTCCCAGTCTTCAGCATAGAAACTGTGCAAATAAATACAGTATGTACTCTAAAGATGACTTGATAATTTGAGTAAGAAAAGTCATATGTCTCAATCCAGTGGAAAATATGATTGTTCTAGAAGTAAAGCTAGATCCAAATGCTGCACAGCTATAAAGAGCTAGAGTCAATCTTTGGTTGTGATTGAGCTTGAACAAGGACCTATCAATTCCTTTTTTTGAGAGATTTTAATCTTGCTCTCCCAAAGGGAAGAACTGACAATTTCTAACAACAATGGATCCAACACCGCTTCCTGTTTGAAATCTTTCCAGAAGGACCAAATGTTGAAAGCAAATGTCATTGCTTCCACACATTAGCTTCTCTGCTGTGATGCAATTTTCTCTAAGGTACTCTTCTGCATGCATAGCTGCTGTTTACAACTATGTACAAATTTGCAACTGTTTACAGTGTAAATTATAGATGGGCAGCTAGAATAGTAACATCAAATGATCTAATATGAGAATTAGTCAGTCAGAATATCTAACATCTTCACACAGTGTTAGGGAAACTGTGAGCTCACTAGAGAAATTGCAGGCCAGCACAATGGCCTTGTATCTAGAGATCTTCCAATTTCTGGGTCTCGTCTCTCAGTCTAGTGATGGTGGAAAGCAGCATTTTATATCGATTGCAATAAATCAATCAATGGCAATACTGACTGTAGGATGATGGTGGAACCAGAGATGTGGAGTGAAATGGACCTTCTATCCAGAAGGAGAACTTCAGTCTTTGAACCATTCCTTAGTAAGAAGGTATGGTGCAGCAAGAAGCTGATGAAGTCAAAACAAGGGTGAAGGGGATCCGACAATGTAATCCAATGTGTCCCCTGCACAGTGGTGGTGTCTGACATTTAAAGTTTGCATGTCACAAGGAGAAGATAGAAAAAGAAAAGAACTGCAGCGAAGATAAGTCTTGTGGCCTTCCATGGAGGAGGAGAAGTGGTACAGTCTTTATAACCACTCCTCCCCCCCTTCCCATTTCTGGTAAAGGTCAGAAGAAAGAGAGCAGAAGATCCCAGACTTTTCCTCTAGAACTTTGAAGTGAGCGTTCAGAAAATGTACTAAGAACATAAAGAGAGGACAAGACAGAAGCAAGACTGAAATCATTAGCCACCCAGAGTAAAGCAGTACAGTAAAATATGTGTACATTCCTTTTTCTCATTTAGTTTTTGCTCACAAGAAAATATTATGAATTACCCATTCTTGTATAAATTACAGTGAATGTTTGGAAGGAATGCTACTACACATTTTGCTTTCCAAATATAACGTGTTTAAGCTGCATGCTGAAAATGTCATGGACGGGAATTAAAAATAATTATTACTTGTATTATGTCATGTACACAGCTTGGCAGTGAGGACTATATTGTGTGGAAACTATCAATACTTTACACGAAAGAGTTCATCCACTGTCAGTAGCTGTTCCGAAGTCACAATCTATAATCTATTTGTCTGCTTTGTTAATCTGGAAACCAACCTTATCATTCTTCACTCATGTTCTACAGCCCAGAATCCAAGAGAGCTTTGGAAACTCATAGCTGCTATTGTAGTGGAAGTATGGCTTTACCATAGTGTGAATTCCTTTTAATGTCAGTTTCTTTATGGGGGATTAGTCACCGCAGATGTCACAGATCCTGGGAATATCTTCCAAAAGGAAAGTTAGCATCTCAACTGTCATTTAATAATCTACAGACCCACTAATACATATATTTTCTGATATCTGATACCCATAGATTCAGCAAAACTTCTGATTTAAATGGTTGCCGGTTTGATTGGGAAAATTATGTTAATTTATGTTCTTGTAGAGCACTTGGATTATAAAACGCCATGTGTCATCTTTGCATTGAGTCCTTTAAAACACCAATGGATAGAGGAAGAGTCCTGATTTTCCCATGACACGTCTCAAAGCAAGTCTCTGTGACTAATAGCAGGAATCCCTTCTTTCCCACCACAGAAAGTTTGTCCAAAATGCTGGTTAAGGTCAAAAACAGTTTGTCTGTCAGAAGCTGACACATGGAAAGATCCAGCACTGAGCTCCATAAGGTATTAAAGGGAATTTATAGCCTTGAAGTGCTCCCAGTGCCTCCTCTTTAATTAACTACTGTATGCATCCCAAAGTTCTCAACAACATTCTGCCTGACAACAAGGAAGCATCTAGCGCAGGGATCGGCAACCTTTCACAAGAGGTGTACCGAGTCTTCATTTATCACTCTAATTTAAGGTTTCGCGTGCCAGTAATACATTTTAATCTTTTTAGAAAGTCTCTTTCTAAAAATCTATAATATATAACTAAACTATTGTATGTAAAGTAAATAAAGTTTTTTAAATATTTGAAGAAGCTTCATTTAACATTAAATTAAAATGCAGAGCCCCCCAGACCGGTGGCTAGGACCTGCGCAGTGTGAGTGCCACTGAAAATCAGCTCACGTGCTGCAGGTTGCCTACCCCTGATCTAGTGCCACGTATGGTAGGAGATCATTACACATGTGTACCTTTAGAGATGTGTGTCAGTTCAGTGAGCAGCCAACAAATTGTTAAACTTTTTCTGGTTTTCACTGTTCTCCGCTCTGTTGTGTAAAAGCATTGTAGATATGAGAAGTAGCAGGTTTTCAAGGCAGTAGCATGAATCCTGATTTCTGCCTTGTCAGTTTCACTAACAAAATAATGTTTCCATTTATTAAAAATCCTTCAGAATTCCACAGTGATTATTCAAATAGTACAGCTGCTAATAGCAATACTACAGGCTTTTTGAGGAGTGAGGATGGCTACGTGTACTACTTTTGTTCTAGGTATTCTTGTGCAGATTTTCCTATATTCACCACAGGTGACTAATAATAAATTAATTGGCCTTTTGAAGATGCTAAAAAACAAAACAAGCACAACTACAGAATCTGTTTTAAAGTGTGGTTACCAAAATTGGTCACAGTATTGGTCTCACCAGCAATATAAAAAGAGGTATCCTCACCTCCCGGTTCCTACTCAATATTCCCCTGTGTGTATCTCCAAAGATCTGATTAGCCCTTTTAGCCACAGCCTCACACTAGGAGCTCATGTTCTTTCCAAAGTCTCAGCTTTCCAGGATACAGTCTCCATCCTATAAGTTTGACCTACATTTTCTATTCCTAGACCTAAGACTGTGCATTTGTCTGTATTAATGTGTATTATTTGATTGTGTCCAGCAAAACTAGTGTAGAATGCTGTGTACAAGTGACCTAACCTTATGATTTATTTCTTCTCCAACCTGTTATGTACAAAATTTACCATCAATTATTTTATATTTTTTCTCTCATTTATAAAAACATTGAATAGCACTGGGCTGAGAACTTCTCTTTTTCTATCAGTCATTTAGTTTTTAATCCATTTAATATGTGCATCCTGACTTTTTTATTTATTTATTTATTTTTTTGGTATAGTGTTACTTTTAAAAATCAGAATGTTCTGTGGTACTGAATCAAACACCTTAAAGAAATCTGAAAGTATTATATCAACACTCGATCAACCAAACTTGTAATTTCACCAAAGAACAATATCAAGTTAATTTGGCAGGACTTTAATGCTTTCTCCCATGCTGTCCCTCGTGCTTGGGAGGAGCTCCCCTGAAACATATGAAAAGCTACCTCATTATCTTCCTTCAAATCGCTACTTGAAACTTTCCTTTTGCTGTCATGCCTACAAAAACTTTTAACACCCTGGCTGCTGGTAAGCTGATACACTCCCTATCGTGCTGATCAATAACCACTCTTTGTTTCCTTGCACTGTATATCTGTATCCGTCTATTGTTTCTTGTCTGATACATAGATTGGAAGCTCTTTGAGGAAGAGACCATCTCTTTGTTCTGTGTTTGTACAGCATCTAGCCCAAGGGGCTCCTATTCCATGGCTCAGATTCCTAGGTGCTACAGTTACACACATTATTAGAATTTCCATGAAAGCATGTTGAATGGCATTAATTAAAATTCTGTCCTTTTCATCTTTTTATTTTTTTTAAACAAATTATCCAGAATTTTGGAACACTATATGTACAAAGAGTGTAACCCTTTAACAGGTTTCAATATGGTGCCTTTCCAATGCATTGAATGTTCTGTTGTTCTTGTATTAGGTAAATGGACACCTGACTTATTTCCTCCTTATCATTCACTACTTTATACTCTCACTCTTGTTACCCCATATTTATAGTCTCTCAAAACTAAACAGTCTCAATCTTCTTAATTCTCAATCTTTCCTCCTCAGCAAGCCTGCCTTTGACTCTTGTCACTTTTCATCGTTGCATTCCTTCTACCTCTGCTATATGTTCTTTGAGACCAGAACTGAACATGGTCTCACATGATGGATTATCATTGATTTGTATAATAACATATATGAAGGAAGGATTTTCAAAGGCACAAAGGGCAGTTCGGAGGTGCTGAACTGGCCCTGACTTTCAATGGGAGTTGGGTGCCTAACTCCACTCTGGACCTTAAATCTCCTGCATTAATATTATTTCCTGCTACAGTAAGTGGAGATCAAGATACATTGTGGTATCCTATACTGTGTCAGAACAGTGCCTAAATCTTTTTCAGTGAAAGGGTGATTAGAAAATTATATTCAGTGTGAACAGTCCCTAAGCAGCACTACAAAGATGTGAGATTAAATTACATTTGTTTGTGCTATGTGCTATCTGTACTATAGCTTAAAGTAACATGCATTGCTTAAGGATTTTGAATTAAATAATTAGTGAGAAAATACCAAATTTCCAGTGTATTAGCATGGTGAAATACCTTTGTGCATTCTAAATCTCTGTATGCCAGTGATTAGGGAAAAAAATAGTTAACTATTCCCTAAATTAATATTTTCCTTTGAGAAATGAGATTTTTTTCTTCCCAAACTTGCTGGTATTCTAGTCTCAAGTTTACTTGGCTTAAAAAAACAAAGAATCACAGGTTTAGTAATTGGGAAAGAGGAGTAGCTGCCAGAGGGTACAATTTTCAAAAATGCTTAAATGAATTAGGAGCTTAAGTCTCATTGAAATTTAGGGGCATTTAACTTAGAAGTCTATTTAGGTGCTTATGAAAATTTTATCCCAGGTATTGAGAGTTCTACTTCTTGCTCTGATGCTGACTTAGGCCTGATCTACATGTTTAAACTGAATTTAGCAGCATTAAACAGAATTAACCCTGCACCCGTCCACACAACGAAGCCCTTTATATTGATATAAAGGGCTCTTTAAAGCGATTTCTGTTCTCCTCCCTGACGAGGAGAGTAGCGCTGAAATCGGTATTGCCATGTCGGATTAGGGTTAGTGTGGCCACAATTCAACGGTATTGGCCTCCGGACGGTATCCCACAGTGCGCCATTGTGACCGCTCTGGAAAGCAATCTGAACTCAGATGCACTGGCCAGGTTGACAGGAAAAGCCCCGCGAACTTTTGAATTTCATTTCCTGTTTGCCCAGCATGGAGCTCTGATCAGCATGGGTGGCGATGCAGTCCCAAATCCAAAAAGAGCTCCAGCATGGACC